>NC_083462.1:30368861-30543861 GCF_030014155.1 Tachysurus vachellii | reverse complement strand
AATCCATCAAGGCTTATATGTTTCTCAACACACATGTTCATCTTTCCCGAACTACCTAAATGCATGGATTACATGCTACCACGTTTGCTGAGGTGGTAAAAGTACCACTAAAGATCAATTACTCATCTAAGAAGCATTAACACTGCATTAATGGACCCTGGCTTGTTGTGTGTGTGTGTGTGGGGGGGGGGGGGGGGGGGGGCCCCCCCCCCAGGTTTGAATTATTCACTCTAGTTAAAGTAAAAAGCAACAATACAGTACAACAATACAACAATTTGCTTACAATATAGATTCACAAAAGAAAAGGGTAGAGTTTCTGACTATCACACACAGGTTTAAATTAATAAGGGTAAGTTAGTTGCCCTTTCACCAAAATTGGGGAAACATTAGCTAAGGCTAACTAACAACAGCTTTTTTCTGTAAAAAGTTAGCTAGCATACTAATAAATCTGATTATACGAAACTATAAACTGAATTCGAATCTGTTGCAAGTGATGAGAATTATGTTTCCTTCTTGCTTCCATGTTTTGTTAGAAATGTTTTTGTTATCTAGAATAGCAGACAGGTTTGTCTTTTTAAATATAGTAAGCAAAATTAAAAGTTTTACTCAAAGATATTTAAAAAAGGAGGCTTAAGTACAGTTAAAATGTGAGCTTGCCACCTCTGCTCACTTTTATAAAAGCAGCATTAGCTGCAGCTTTATGCCTCTAAAGCGTATTATTATACCTGGAGCAGCCAGTCGTCCCAGAGGAGTCTGAAGCATTACTCTCTGTGATCTATCTCTCTCTTAATGCAGATCCCTATAATAGTTCTGGCTGTGTTTATGAGCTTTTGGGTTGGGAATATGTGTGTGTGAAAGGTCATGGCAGCTAATATATGAGAGTGGAGGAGGAGAGACTTGGGTACAGATCCCAATAGATCAGGCACATATGTAGGTTCTGCTTTTAAAGAGGCCTATGTTCAGAAGGTCCTGCTCTGTGAGATAAACCTGAAAATACTGCAACAGAGCTATTCTGCTCGTACTGCTTTAACCTTTAAAGTTCTCTCATTGACAATGCTCAAGATTCATTCCAGACCCCTGGACAAGGAGGGAGTCAGTGCATGGTTTTCTGTAAAAGGGTGTGAGAATGTGGGCTAGTAAGCATGTAGGAGGCAGATCAAGGGCAAGTGAAAGAGAAAAAGGGCAAAAGGGCGAGGATGTGTGTGTGTCTGGTTAATACCATGTCTGTGGAGGTTGCAGATTAGTTTTGATAGTTTCCATACCAAAAAACAGCACGCTTCCAAATTCAGATGTGAGAAGTGTTAAGATGTGGGTTTAGAAAGAGCAGCAATACTAATGATATTATTCAGCAACTCTAATTTCCCCCTTAACTGTGTCAAACAAAATAATCATTAATACTGATCCTGTATTGTTTATCAGTCAGTTGAGCTTTTTTCTACCATTTTAATATGATGCAGTAAACTAAATCCATTAAAAAAAATAGAAGACATTTTCTAAATGTAAATAAAGCAATCTGGTGCACAAACTTGTGTAGTGTTGCATGTGGCATCACAAAAAAACTGTCATTTTTAATAGGGGTGTGTAGACATTTTATATCCACTGTATATCCAATTATACACACAGACACATACACACACATGTTGTATACAGAACCTGTTAATCCATGACTAGCGTGTTGTACACTGGAGAGTCCTGAATGTTGTGAATCTGATGTATCTGTGTTGTTCCTGCTTAACTCCACTCATGATCTCAGAAAATTTCGCACTAAAACTATGAACCGGAGAAGGTAATGTGGCCTAATGGAACTCCACAAAACTATATTTTTCTCATGAAGCAAACCTGATCTATCTTTCGTTCTTTCTTTCTTTTCTTTCTTTCTTAGAACCAAAAGCCATAAATTTGGAATGCTGGATGGAAAAACCATATGGCTAATGAAATGAAACTCCTAGTGACAAGCAGATGTAGTGATTTGTTACAGTAATTTTAGCAGCATTCAGATTCATGTGCTTAAAGACCTGTGGCATATGGGGAATGCTTATAACCCACATATAACTACGACTTGTAGCTTTCCCAGGCTCTTTATCAGCTGGATTGGCCCTTTCTCTCTGTGTCAGGCCAAGTAGAAGGCATACACTTAAGTTCCATAAACCCTCTGTAAATATCAGCATTGCCTTGTGATTACTGTCCAATTATGTGCCTTAAAACACAATAAGTAGGCTGCCAGAAAAACACGACGTGATCAAAGCAACCACATTAATACAGAACGCTGCAGTTTAAAAATAAGCCCAAAATGGGTTGGATAGCATCACATCTTCTAGCCATAACTGTTCTCATTTTTCATTAGGTGTAGCACTGATCAAAAGTAGCAGTACTTCTTGCGCTGTGTCTCTGGTTGCTCTGTGTTAGAGGTGCGTACTGTGCAGAGTGTGTTTTGTACAGAGAAAGATAGGGCAGATATGTGATACCAGTTGACATGTGGAACCCAATCTGACCCCTGGAGTAATGAAACACATTTTCTACATTTGGGTTATGTGCATAGACACACACACACACACACACACAAAACATTAAAACCACCTGCCTAATATTGTGTATGTTCCCCTTGTGCCACCAAGCCAGATCTGAGCCCTCGAGACTTAGACTCCACAAGACCTCTGAAGGTGTGCTGTGGTATCTGACACCAAGATGTTAGCAGCAGATGCTTAATGTCCTGTAAATTGTGAGGTGGAGCCTCCATGGATTGGACTTGTTTGTCTAGCACATCCAACAGACTCTCGAGATCTGAAGAATATGGAGACCAATCAACACCTTGAACTCTTAGTCATGTTCCTCAAACAATTTTTTTTAAACAATTTTTGCAGTGTAGCAGGGAGCATTATCTGGAAAGAGGCCGTTGCCATGAAGGGGTGTACTTTTGCTCTGTAACAATATTTAGACAGGTGGTACATGTCAAAGCAACATATACATGAATGCCAGGACCCAAACGAGGCACATACACCTGGCCATCCACATGATTGTCTAAATGACTCAGATCCTTAGAGTTCCCCATTTTTACATCTTCCATCACATTAAGATCTGACAGTTCACTTGCAGCCTAATATATCCGACCCCTTGACAGGTGCCAATGTAACAAGATAATCAATTTTTTCACGTCACCGTCAGTTGTTTTATGCTTTGGCTGATGTATGTATGTATATATGTATGTATATAAACAGTCTGCCGCCACACCCCTAAGGACATGCGGTCTATGAAAAGCCACAGAAACCACTGAAACATATAAACACATATAGTAAACATATGTATAGAGACACCAGACATAGACACACACTCAAAACACTTGATCACAGACCCTGAGACCCATTCCAGGTCAGACAGATTACTCAGGGAGACACAGTAGTAGTAAATAGTAGTAGGAGAGACATGTAGTCTGATTCTCCCGAGGACATTTCTCTATGTGGCAGGGTTTACAGATAGGAGTCAGTGTTTGTCACTAATAGAATTTTGACAGCCATCCTTGTAGTCTGGTATTTAAGAAATGTGTTTGATCCGTAGATTCAGTTGCATGATAGCTATGCTGCGATGCAGGGTGTGTGCGTGCGTGTGTATATAATCTCAGCCTTTATAAAGCCTTTATCATCTGTCACCCCGTCTGTGTGGCTGCTTATCCTGTGAAGTGCTCTTGGCAGCCCTCTTCCTCTCATAGAACACACACACACACACACATTTAAATAAAGGGTCATACAGACACTTCAACACAAAATACCAAGAATTTTCAACCACTATTAGTTTTAAGTATGTTTATTAGTTTTAAGGATGTTTGTATGAGTAATGTCTTGTTTTGAATAATGTCCTGTTTTTCAGCCCGTTGTTACATCTTTAACTCAGGGAAAATAAACTAGAGCGCTGGGAGTCAGGTGTGAGTTGTTAGGTTTGTGAGGTTGCAAGTACTGTTTAGTCAGGAAGCCTACACCTTCTTAATGTTGTCTTTGTGCAAACCTTGTAAACCTAAAATGCCATGCGCAGACTTATAAACTTAATTAGGAACCGCCGTCAGGCCACAAACGTACTCAGCTTCTCTAACTGCAGGCTTTTCTCGAGGCAACTGGATGAAATGGAGAACATTTACATACTGTATACCATGCGTTCTCCATGAAGTGTACACTTCAGAATACTTAACCTGAGGTACAAAATCTGACAAAGAACTTTTTTGTTGCTTTAAATGTTAGTGATGCCACATATGACAGTGCTTTGGTTAGATTTTTGTAGATATGAGTTTTAACCATAGTCTTATACTGAAATACAGTTAGAATATCACAGAAACCAGACCAGCACAACAACACAAATAAACACAACACAAAACTATAGACTTTATTCAATTTCTTTTTCAGTAAAGGTGCCAATTTTAGAGGCCTCACAATTGCTGCAACTTTGAATCAAGCGTTACTGATAATCAAATCCAAAAAAAAAGTTGTATTGTCTTAAAATGAGGAACTATTGTGTTTCCTTTCTGATATCAAACATACTATTAGCTCAGTCTCAAAAAAAAACTATTTAAACTGATGTTATAAAAACAACCCTGGCCAGGCCTGTTGGACAGTGAATCCCTGTCGTGATGGCTGTCATTAGTTCTGCACAGGCTGCTGTTTTGATGTCCAGTAATTACATGTTATTGTGCCAGGAATTGGGCTCACTCACTCACTCACTCATCTTCTACCGCTTATCCGAACTACCTCGGGTCACGGGGAGCCTGTGCCTATCTCAGGCATCATTGGGCATCAAGGCAGGATACACCCTGGACGGAGTGCCAACCCATCGCAGGGCACACATACACTCTCATTCACTCACACACTTACACACTACGGACAATTTTCCAGAGATGCCAATCAACCTACCATGCATGTCTTTGGACTGGGGGAGGAAACCGGAGTACCCGGAGGAAACCCCTGAGGCACGGGAAGAACATGCAAACTCCACACACACAAGGCGGCGGCGGGAATCGAACCCCCAACCCTGGAGGTGTGAGGCGAACGTGCTAACCACTAAGCCACCGTGCCCCCAGGTATTGGGCTTCAAATGCATATTTTTAAAAAAATGCGGCAAACTGAAATTAAATTATACATTGAACTCAAGTCAAGTTAAAGTTCTTACTTGTTTTAGTTAGTAGTGTTGAAACCATTAATGGCATTTAAAGCTTTGATTAATGTATTAATACTGGTAAGGGGTGCAAATAAAGAGTTGCCCTAAATGTACTACAGAAAAGGTCAGGCTTGGTATGTTTGTATAGGTGAAATAGTTCTTCATGTGTAATGAAGCACCACTGACATCTAGTGGGTATGAGGTTCCCTGTGGCAGATCTGAAACTGTAAACAGAGAGATCTCACATGCCACAACTTTCTGTGATTACTGACTACAAAGGTTAGGTTCTCGGCTGAGACGTGTCCACCAATGAGAGCGTTAAGCGAGTGCTGCCTCTGGCCAGTCACATTTGTACAAATGGAGTGTGTGGGTGTGTTTTTTCAAGATTGAAAGACATTCCAGCTAGATACTAAAAGCCTTGGTGGACAAAGAGGGGAATCCCTGCCTGTGTCCATGACCTTCTGTAACAGGGAGAGGGAGAGGGAGCAACTAGATCTGGAAACTACACTGCACCAAAGCATCTGGCCCAAAACCACTGATCCACATAGCTTCTAGGACCTTTAGAGTGTTATATGAGACATAGCAATGTGGGTTGTTCAGCTCTGGTAACCCACACCATGCTCTCTGAACACTGTTCCGATCACCTGCTTCTGAGGGCTCAGGGCCAGAGGCAGCTAATGCTTCCTGCACTTACAGGACGACTGAAGATTGTGTGTCAAAGATTTACCCAGCCAAGTGTCAGCCTGAGGGCATTCTTCAGTTTTTAACTGGACAGATGGAATGCTTGTGATTAAGACACTTCCCTGAACACCTTAATGGCACGCCATGTGTTAATGATTTGGTTTGCATCGAGTACCATCTTCCCCATTCGATAGCAGAGAGTAAATACATCCACAGGGGAAATCAGATTCGTTCACTGACAGTCGAAGCTGATGGCTTAAAAGGTTATAGAAAGTTGATCATTAGGCCAGTTGTATAAATAGTGTAATAGTTGTACATACAGTGGACTAATGCTGCCACCTTCTGGCTGTGCTATTAAAACATCTTTCCTTATGAAACATCCTGCAAACAAGGCAAAGTGCAGGAAATGGTCAGAGTTTAAACTCAAGCAGTAAAAATAATACTGCACGCCAAAATGGTCAACAATGGTGTATGAAATTCTACAAATTTTCACGATGAGGCCTCAAGCTTCAATTTTCATAAAACTTTAAACATGGCAATACATTTCTCATATGATTTTTAATTAGAATTCATTCACCTTTAAAGCCCTCATCGACTTAACCACGTGCAACAGTGTCTTAAATGCTAAAAGAATAACACAGGATTTCATTTTGCCAAAAAAGACTTTATTGTGTGTAAGGCACTATTTTAGTGAGGTACATTCTGCACTTTTAACTGAATGTTCAGTTAATGCCTTGTTTCAGCCGCAATTGTACTTGATTAGTGTCAGAAAGAAAATGAGCATTACAGGCTCCAATAGTATGAGCTGACTAATTTAGACAAAAAAGGTTTGAAAACAAGTGCTGTTTTTTTCTCAAATCCTGGCTTTGTTTATGGCTGTGGCGTATAGCGCAGGTATTTTTTCCCAGAAGGCAATTCTTTGGTAGTAAATCCAGCAGGGAAAAGCTTCTTGGCCTCTTCGTCTGAGAGAGAAGGGATGACCATCACCTTATCTCCAGGCTTATGCATGAAGACAAAGTGGCAGGCAACAATGAAAGCCAGTCATTATATAAAGAATAATAATAATAATAATAATAATAATAATAATAATGATGCAGCGTCGACAGTTAGTCTTACCTTCCAGTCCACGGGTGTAGCCACCTTTTTGTTGGCAGTCAGCTGCAGAGAGTCGATGACTCGAAGGATCTCGGTGAAATTGCGCCCTGTTGTGGCAGGATAAAGGATGGAAAGCTTCAGCCTCTTATCAGGCCCAACAACAAACACCTGTAAAATGATTACAATTTTTAAGAGATAGGTTTATAGACAGTTGTTCAGTGTTAAACATTTTGATGGTCTACATGTAGTCAAAAGGTCCCATAATTAGAGTACAGTAGCAGCTGTAAATATCGCAGCTGGTTGCCTTTTCTCATCACACCCAAAACTGTGCACGTTTGGTTTCGGCTTTTAAACACCGAACCAGAACAGTGAACATTCCAGTCATTTGAGAAGGTTCAGTCAGGCAAATCACAACAGCTATGCCTTTACGGTAAGCAAAGCAGTAATATTAAACCATGATGGTACACCTTTCTTTCATAATCAGCACTAATGTGATTTTAAGTCTAGCTCAGGCCAAGGTACCGACTTGCACAACGGAATAGAGTTCAGGAGAGCAAGAGTTCAATTCCCTGTGATGCTTCATGGAATTTCAAAAGCAAATACAGATATTAATCAACATTCACTAAAGTACAGCTTAGTAAACTAGTTTACGCTGTACAAATTTGACAACAATAAAAAGATTCTTTACACTTACTTGTCAAAAGTGGTTTTTCTAGTTCTGGCTTACAAATTCAAATCTTTTAAAGTTTGTCCTGAATATTAAAAACAGTGCAGTCGTACTGACATTTCAATGGTTCTTCCCCTCTTCACCAAATATCCAGTCTTGTGTAGTCTATATGGCACCTTGTACACACCACTCGGTCCTTTCTAGCTTTAATAGGATAGATATGGTTAAATTCAAATGTTTGTTTCGATGTTCTTTCCATTCAATGCGTCGTTTGTAATAATCCAATATGTATAACGTTTGATTAACAGCTTGGGTTTAGGGGTGGGATTTTTGTGCTATTTCTACAGGTTTTTTATTGGCTTGTTCATCTGTGGGGAGAAGTGTGACAGGGTAAAATGTGGCCATGCTGTCAGTTCCGAAGGCTCGGGGCCAGTGATGAAAAGGTTGCGAGTTCAAAATCTCTGTTTATTCATTGAGCAAAACCACTGAACCTGATGTGCTTAGGTGCACTGGATAAAAGCATCTACAAAATGTCAATCAGATCAAAACTAATCAGTGACTAAAGCTTGTGATTCTGAGCTGAACTCATGTATGAGGAAGAAGAGAGAGCACCGAGTGTGTTCATCTGCTCTGTGGCGATACCGTGGCTGGCTTTAGTCTTCGCACGTGAAAAATGTTCTTGTAGCCGTCACCAGTAGCTGCTGCACGATAAGCTAAATCTAGCTAGTGAGAGGAAATGGCGATTAAAAAAAAAAAATACAAAGGCATTTTTCTCTCAAATAATGCTGATAAATATAGATATTCTTTTGGAAAAAACAAGGTAGGAAAAGGAGCACTGTTGGCGATTATTCTAACTGATAGTGCAGCACATAAGCAGGTATAATCAAGATCAGTTACTCTTTATATAGTTAAGTGGTGGAATCAGGTCAGTCAGGTTTGCTTCTGCTATACTGCAGCCCTTTGACAATGAGACTGAACACCACTGGTGTAGAATTTGCTCCTCGGGGCATTTGTGTGAACTTGGTCCGATTAGGTATAGATAAAGAGAAGATCTAAGTCATTAAATATCACGAGATACGTACACAGCGGGCAGTGAGGGGCATGCCATCTTTGTCCCTCTCATCAGGGTCCAGCATTCCCAGGAGAACCGAGAGTTCCCGCTTATTATCTGCTATAATGGGGAATGGCAGAGGATCGGCTGTTGTTTCTGAGTGAAGTGCCATCACGTCCTACAAAAACACACACATTTAGGGAGAAGGAGTAAGTGAGAGAGAGAGAAAGTGACAATATGACATATATAAACTTTACCAACAATCACTTTTCGATTTAAAATACATTTAAATGAAGCGGAAAGTGTGAGTATGTTTAAACAGCTAAATTCTGTGTGATCTGTTGTTCTTAAATGGCACCAATAGCCTTTATCAGCTCCTGGACTAATGACAAACATAATATTAAACTGTGGGAAAGATGAGCTTTTGCTGTTCACACAAGTTCAGCCAAAGGTCTCGGTGTGTGGGTGTGAAAACACTGGATACTCAACTTACATTCATATATTTAATGGGGGAAAATAGCAAAGCTACCAAACCATTTCATAAGCAATTCAGCACCTATTTAATGACTATAAAGAGAGGAGTTCTCAAATTAGGGGGTGTGACCCAACATGGGGTGACTTCATTTACATTCATTACATTTACATGCCGTCGTATTTTATTTCTTTATGTAATTGTCTGACACTTAAGGTGACGATGGAAAGAGACGTGCCTAAAAAACCTACTGAAAAGTTCAGCTTCCCCACTAGACTGGTAACTCAGTGCAAGGAAGATTACT
Source organism: Tachysurus vachellii (assembly GCF_030014155.1). Lineage (NCBI taxonomy): Eukaryota > Metazoa > Chordata > Actinopteri > Siluriformes > Bagridae > Tachysurus > Tachysurus vachellii. The sequence goes on along the minus strand of NC_083462.1, from coordinate 30,534,455 downwards.
CTGGATGATGATCATTTGTTACCCATATCACAGATGTTACTGACCTAATACAACAACATCATAAAAAAATATTACTTTTGTTTTAAATAATAAATTGGGGAGAAAAAAAACTTTAAGACGGTCAAGGCTTAAAAAATTGTCCCATTGGGATCGTTTACTAAAAACGTTTTGGATCCAAAGCAGCTTTATTGCTATAACTATCTTAATCATTTAAATTAAATGTGTTTTTGTCAGCCAGGTTTTTGCGTGTGTTTGTGTGTGTGTCCTTTGAGACCAGGAGGAGCTGTATCCACCAATCAGAGACAGTTCTAAGGGGCCAAAATAAAGCATCTAATCTCTGATCACAGAGTCATTTCAGGTTCACTTTTTTTTATTTTTTTTATTTTATATTGGTCTAAGATCAGGAGTGGCTTAGTGGTGAACCTATGAACCTGCATCATATGACCTGGTGATTCAAACCAAACAAGCAGAGCATTTGGGCAACAGGAAAGGGTTAATAATTAACTGCAATGCCAACAAATAAAACAATGCACTATTCGTATTTGCACTACAAGCTCAATAATCCCAAACCTGACCTTGCTCCATGCGCAGTGGTCTGCCACGCTGTCTATAGACAGAGCAATCATCTTCACCCCGCGCTTCTTAAACTCATTGCTTAGCGTAGCAGCACACGCCAGCTCGGTTGTGCACACAGGGGTGAAGTCGCGTGGGTGAGAGAACAGGATGCCCCATCTACAAAGGACAGGAGAGAAAAGAATGCAGTAAATTGAAATATGTTAAATGATTGCAGTTAGTACATCACTGTGCAGGAAATCCTACTGATTTGTTCACAGACTTGGAGTCACTTGCATTTCACAACAGCTTCATCTGGAGAGTCTGGCTAGTAATTCATTACACAGTGGAATATCAGCAGATGATATATTGCACCAAGCATTAAAAAAAAAAAATTAAAAAAAAAACACATTCACGCCTTGCAATACGACTCATAAAACGTAGTCAGTAAAACGGCTCTCCAGAAGTCCTCAGAATTGCTCAATGATGTGCACCTTTTGGTTAAGCAAAAATGCAACACCAACACATTGCTCAACATTTTTCCAACTGAGGCCTTGTTTAGATTTCTACATCTTTATGCAGTTTATCCATCTGCAGTTATATAACGCAACACTTCTTAGGAAAACACGGCACCACTACACATAAGCTAAATGTCAGAAAAAAAGAACTGAGGGAAACAAACCATATGAAATTTATCATGTATCCGTCTTAGTTGTTTTGTTGACTATTACGAGGAGAGAGTGGACGGTCACACAGTTGATGTTTAACTATAGAAACTCAGCAAAAATGTAGCGTACTCATTACTAGAAGCTTTTTCTTTCTTTGTTTACAGTAAAATTGAAAACTTGAGTAGCTTGTTGCCAGAACAACCATCCGCATTTATTCAGGAAGAATATCAGTGCTAAAAAAATATTTTGATTATATTTTATTTAATCCCACTTGAATTAATGTTTGGAGCAGGTCTTGGAGTGTGTACACTGACCCACATGTACCCGTACCTCCTTTCTTTGTGATATGATGCACATCCTGGTAGAAATCATTCAGCTGTGAATTCTTTCAGCTCGTCCACTTTCACCGCATTTTAAGAGCTACGTGTCTCTAAAGACGTGTCAATCCCAAAAGAGCTGTGTGTTAATCATTATGAGGCAGAGAAATGCTCAGTGTTTTGAATATTCTGTTTTTGTTATTCAACACATTTTTAAAATTCATTCTTCTTTTTTGGAAGCATTGTCCTGACAATACACTGACTTTCTGTCTCGAATTTTACTTCAGTTATTCAAAGTGACACCAGTTTTAAGCTTCCTGTTCACAGCTACTAGTTACACAATAGAGGAAAGTGCTAGAAACCACAATTTCCCACAAGGCCATCCATCACTTCTGGCTTCAACGTCCGTTCCAAAGTGGTATATTACACAAAAAAAAAAAATCATGTGGTTATGTTGTGCAGCATAGCCAGCATTGTGAATGGTTGACTGATACAGACAATACCCAAAGTCAGAGCAAGTAACATTACAAAGAAAAAACAAATAACGACATAGGACCACTAATTTATTTACTATGTCCACACGATAACAATCAACCAATCAAACAAACAATCGGGAGAACTGCTCATAAGTCTACGGAGAGATGCTGGTTTCAAACCGTCTACTGTATGGTCCACCGTGACAAAATTATTTATTTATTAGCTTAAATTCATACATTTACACAGATGTATGTGCACCGTCAATAAGCTAATTAAGCCAGACTGCTGGAAATGTTGGCAAAGTTATAGAATGTAAAGTATTTGAAATGTATGGAGAGACAGAAATGATCTGAAACAAGACCAATCATACTCGAGCTGCACAAGGCGCCAACATTTTCCCCAAAAATCTTGATCGTCAATTTTGAGTTGAATTTAATTTGAAGAGTCTATCTGCCAACAGGGAATCACATGCAGTGCATCAATCCTAAGCTTATATACATGTCTGTGAATACAAGCCTGCCACATATGCATCACCATGTGGATTACTGAGCTGGGAAAACAAATGCTTCATTAACTTAAGCCTTGAAGATGAACTGAACTGAAGATGAACTGAATTAACACCACTTTTTTTCCCCAACATCTATCAAAAAAAGTGATGCCAAAATGTGTGTAAAATATGGTTATGGTCATGTTACATTCCAAAAATCACTTTTCATTTTCTACCGCTTATCCAAACTATTTCGGGTCACGGAGAGCCTGTGCCTATCTCAGGCGTCATCGTGCATCAAGGCAGGATACACCCTGGACGGAGTGCCAACCCATCGCAGGGCACACACACACACTCATTCACTCACGCAATCACACACTACGGACAATTTTCCAGAGATTCCAAATCAACCTACCATGCATGTCTTTGGACCGGGGGAGGAAACCGGAGTACCCGGAGGAAACCCCCAAAGCACGGGGAGAACATGCAAACTCCACACACACAAGGTGGATGCGGGAATCGAACCCCCAACCCTGGAGGTGTGAGGCAAACGTGCTAACCACTAAGCCACTGTCCCTGCCCCCCAAAATCACTTGGATTACATTTATTTTTTTTTTGTTTATTTATAAGCAACGCATTTGGGATGTTGTAGCCTATTGGTGAAGGTGTTGGACTACTGACCAAAAGGTTCGTGAATTCAAATCCCAGATCCACCAAGCTGCCACTGCTGGGCCCCTGAACAAGGCCATTAACCCTCAATATCCCAGTTTTATAAAATATAATACATTGTAAGGATAAGGGTGTCTGTTAAATGCCAGAAATGTAAATGTAATATGCATTTCAATTGCACTTTGAAATATGAGAAAATCATCTGATTTTTGTTGCATAAGAGCTGAAAGAGGGCCCAAATTCAGAAATCCCCTTAAACCTTGTTTAGAGAGAAAATAATGGTTTGCAATAAATGAGAAACATCTCTGTGCATTTCAGTTTATTCACCATGACTCTGCAATAATCCTCCTCTGGGTTGAACAGTCTGCAACACTTACCTAATTCCCCCTTGTGGATTTTACCAACAGTGAAATAACAACATCTACAGTAGTAAAACAAGCAGCTCTTTGTGTCCTCAGCAAAAATCTGGGACCGTTGCTAAAGCCCGCAAATTATGACGTCATAAGAACCTAAGTTTACGGCGTATGTTTATAAAAAGCTCTATTAGATTTCAGGATAGAAATTCACGTGCATGCAAAATTAACGTGCATGTTCAATCACACGTGACCAGCTGACTAACAAGGTCAAGGTGTGTGTTATTTGTAAAAGCAGAGTAAAAAAAATTGTCAATCAAAACTTGTTACTTACGAGTCACCCAGGAATTCGTGAAATTTGATCTTGCCAATAGTCGTGTGCGCTTCGAAGTTAGGAAAAACGTCTCCTAGCAGGACCCCAGGCATGATGACACTCTCACTCCTTCTTGTCTCTGCAGAATAAACACGCTATCGCTACAAATAAAAGCTTTCTACTTCCCTAACCATTCCGATCAATACTGCGTCGGATTTGCGCATAATATATATATATTCAAGAGATTTTTAACCTGCAGAGGGTGCTTCTCAGTTATGAGAAATATTTTATTAGTTTCTAATATATATATATATATATATATATATATATATATATATATATATATATATATATATATATATATATATATATATGCATGTATATCATTTAGTTTGGAAACAAATAAAGGATAAAAATTAATAATAATAAAATAATAATAATAATAATAATAATAATAATACCAACAGCAATTTGTTGTTGTTTGATATGAAGTAAGCATATTAACAGATTTCCGTGCATGTTTATTTTCCATATGCACACACACACACACACACTCACACACACACACACACACAAAGAGGACCTGTTTTAGGAGTCCTGTAGCTTCTAGTTTTATATCTAGGGATTACAGCGAGTGCTTTAAAACATAATACATCCACATAGGGACACTTTCAGTTTTTCCAAACTGCTTTGAAACCCGTATAAAATCTTCATTCATCAAGTTACAGAACTAAATGTATTTCAAATGTCATGTTACATTCTTCATATTCCTGAGAGAGAACAAAGTATTTATGGTCATCAGGTTTTATTTTAAAGAACATCAATTTTGCAAGGCAGCTTACAGGATATTAATGTTCCTGAATCTTGGTGATATTTCTTTAGCTTTCAGTTGTTTGATTGCATTGAAACCCTTGACAAGCTTCATCTTTCCAGCTATTCATTGATTTTAGGTTTCTACCTTTTTGTTTTTATTGTAATAAGAGGACAGATTGTTAGTCATACAAGCAAATATCGTTTTTTTTTTTTTTTTTTATTTAGGGTTAAATAAGAATTATAAAATATTTTTAACAGAACACAAATAAAAGTAGAAAAAAAAAAACAATTAGAAAATGTCCAGACTCTATATATATTCACCAAATCTGTTCAGACCTATAGCTTTGGTGTACGTCCCAAATAGCACGCTCGTACCCTAAATACTACTTTAAAACCTAGTACACCACCGTACTGTAGTGCACACTATCTAGTGATCGTGTAAGTGGTTTGGAACGCAGCCACCATTTGCTCACGTGGTTCGGATTTGACGCTCTCGCGAAGCTGTGCTGTATGTACAAAGATGGCTGTCCTGTACGGTAGGGATGGACGTGCGCACAGGTGTTGCGTGTAAAACGAGGAACTGAAACTTTGTCTGAATTGAATAGTAATAGTAATAATAATATTAATAATAAGTGTTTTAGAGCCATAGATTTGTTCACGATGCCGTCCCCGAGACCTGTCAGAGCGGGCAGCGCGCGCAGCAGCAGTGTTTCCGGTGTAGGCGGTGGCAGCAGCGGCGGTCGGTACGAGTTTATGTCGCTGACTCGGACGCCTCCACTTTCTCCGTCCCCTCCTTCACACCTCCTCCAAAGGCAAGGCTCGGACCCGACAACAGCGCGGCTACGTGCCTCCGAGAGCCCGAACCGGCGTCGCAGAGGCTCCGCGTCCTCCAACGCGTCCACGTCATCGACCGGCGGCGTTCAGCAGTTACCGGAAGAGGACTGCATGCACCTTAACCCGTCCATCATCAGCGTGGCGCTCAGCTCTCTGCTCGCCGTGGACCTGTGGCTCTCCAAGCGGCTCGGTGTGTGCGCGTGTGAGGAGTCATCATGGGGAAGCGCGCGCCCGATAATGAAGTTGGTGGAGATTTCCGGTCACGGTATACCGTGGATCATCGGTGCCGCGTACTGCATGTACAAAAGCGACAGCGCCGCGGGGCAAGAGGTCATGCTGAACCTGCTCATGGGTGAGTAATGTAACCTGAAGCCTTACCAAGTCTGTACATCAGAATTCTATACCTAAACATCAGGGTTTCCAGGGTCTGAGACACTCAAATGCTCTTTGACAGGCCACAGGTTTGGGAACACCTGACCATCACAACCATATATGCTTGTTAAACAGCCCAGACTTTACAGATGTATTCCCACTTTACTGATATAATGAGCTCCACATTTCTTTTCTGTGAAGGTTTTCCGCTAAATGTTGGCGTGTGTCTGTGGGATTAGTGATCATTTAGCTACAAGAGCATTAGTGAGATCAGACACTGATGTTGTAGGAGTGAGGAGGTCTGGGGTTCAGTCGGTGTTCAGTGGGGTTGAGTCAGAGTCCGGTGAATAACCTCCGACCTTAACACACCATGTCTTTATGGACCTCGCTTTATGTACAGGGCCATCCTCACGCTCAGATTTCCTTACTTCCAGTGAAAGGAAATGTGCTTAAGACTTTATATTCAATTCAGTTCAATTCAAATTTATTTGTATAGCGCTTTTTACAATGGACATCGTCTCAAAGCAGCTTTACAGAACATAAACATAGAACAAAAAGTTATTATAAAGAATAATATAAAGATTAATATAATACAAAAATGTAACATTAATCTTAGATATATTTAAATGTGTTTGTATTTATCCCCAATGAACAAGCCCTCATCTCAGTGAAGGTCCAAAATCTTCATCGCACGGAAGACAATCGGAGCTGGTACAATTTCTGGATGCCTCGGGATGGGTAGAAAGAGAGAAGCAGTGGAAAGGGATTAGCGTAGCTGCTGTTCATAATATTAGCAAGCACTAGATGATAATGTGCATTTGTCAGATGTATTAGAGCACAATATTATTATGGCATGTATTATGTGTATGCCTGACTAACGAGATGAGTTTTTAATCTACATTTAATCTGGGAAAGTGAGTCTGAGCCCCGAACACTATCAAGAAAACTATTCCAAAGTTTGGGAGCTAAATACGAAAATGCTCTACCGCCATTAGTAATAGACTTAGATATTCTTGGAACTACAGTACCAGAAGTCCTGAGTTTTGTTATCTCAGAGAGCGCAAAGGATTATAACGTGTTAGAAGACTAGTTAGATACTTGGCAGCTAAACCTTTAAGAGCCTTGTATGCAAGTAGCAGCAATTTGTAATCAATTCTAAACTTAACAGGTAGCCAGTGTAGAGATGATAGAATTGGGGTAACAGCAACAGTCTGCGGAAGACAGGCATATGGGTGTGATGGTCATGTGTACATAAACCTTGCATCAAAACTCTTTTCTTGTCCAGTTTGACTCGAGATGAATGCTTTATAAACAAAACTAGCTCTTATAATCACAAGCATTTCTCAGTTCATTTATACCTATTTTAAACTTAGATTTTCTAATTTTGTTGTCTTCAACTAGAATCCAGGTTTTAGAATGTTGTTTGACTGATGGTATATGCAGGTGGGTTACAAGGTAAAAGAAAACAACTCTCTACATCCCTCAAAGGTAATCAAGCTGTTTTTGTTTGTGTGTGCGATATAAGCTTCTGCACTCCCAGGACTGCATTAGCAAACATAGTTATGTAGCTAAATATTATGTTGGTGCTAGCTAACTAATACACTAATATTACTACACTAATTACACTAATATTTATGGACATCTGTGGGTAAAAATCCCTTTGAAACGAGTAATTTAAAAGATGTTAGCCAATTTTACCCCATAGCAAATTCTGACAACCCCAGAACTAAGGAAATAATGCAAAAGTGAATTTTAGCTTCTTCTTTTTTTTCTCCCCAGTTAGCTAGTTCCCAGCCATTTAAACATGCATTTAATCATATATTTTTTTATACATGTTAATGCCGACACTGGTGTTGAAATTAGTGCTGCACGATTAATCATATCGCAATCGCGATATCAAGGCTGTGCGATTATATGATGCAAAATGCTGCGATTTTATGAAATAAATAAATGCGTGTGTGGACATGACAACCCATTCTCTCTGAAAGCTGTTTGCCTATTTCATACACTACACCGCTATCCGCTAAAGCCATACTTAAAAATATTCTTGTTTGCCGTAACCCGACCGACCCTGTCAATTTAGGACCGACTCAATTTAAATTTTTTTTTGCTTTAAGTCCGACCGACTTGCCGGTTGTAAATTTGCGTTAAGACCGACCTTTTTTTTTTACTCTTCAAACAACTAATACAAAAGCAATAAAATAATATTAACGGGTTCGGGCACGGGCCCGGGTTTTATACATCTAAAATAAGCATCAAAATAAGGTTTGCAATGATGCGCCCAAAGGCACGGGATGAAGACCCAGTCAGTGATGTCACGATATGAACATTTATTTGTAAAATAAATAAATTTTTTTTTTTTTTTTTTACATTGAAACTTGAAAAAAAAATATAGACCTACCTACTGACCTTTTTTATTTTTTTAAACTGTTACTGCAAACCAAAGTATTTTTTAGGTTGGCCTTATTTAAAAAAAAAAAAAAAAGACCAGTGAGTTTCAGTTTAGGTAGTGGCACGTGTGGTGCGTATGGTCATGTCGTGACTTTTTCCGGTATGCAGCGCGGAATGGGTGAAGATAGATGCCGAGCAGACGGACACTGAACTGGTGGCCAGAAAAAATGCTACCTCTGTTATATGGCGATATTTTGGCTATAAGATATCCGACACTGAGCAGAGAGAGGTACTGTGCAGAATTTGTAAAAATAAAGTTGCTACATCACGTGGCAACACGACAAACTTATATCAGCACCTGAAACAGCACTGAGAAAAGTATGATGAATGCATGATGGTAAAAGCCCAGATTAGTAAAGAAACAACTGAACAAAAAGAACAATCTGTAAGACAAACAAAAACAAACCACAATTACAGATGTGTTTGAGAGTGTTGCGCCATATGAAAGGTCTTCACAGAAATATCTGTGCATACAAGCAACAAGCTCTACATCAGAGAGAGCTTTTAGCACTAGTGGTAATGTATCGAATCATCGCTCCTGTCTGAAACCAGACAAGGTGGATATGCTTGTTTTTTTTGGCAAAGGACCTCTCAAGTGATAAGCTTTTTAGAAAGAGGATTTGGAAGTACCAGTTTGTTGCTTTGTTTTTGTTTTTGTAAATGACCAACAACAGTTTTAGTGGTTTGAACCACACATTTATATCCAAATTCCTTTTTGAACGTTTATACAAAAATGTTACGTCCAGGTAAAATATCCCTGTTTGGACAGAATGTTCAAAATATCTTATTTTCATGAACATAGAAATTACTTTGTTCTATTTATTATATTTAGCTGTACTATTGAGACAATAACAAGTTTGTTTGCCGTAATGCAAAGATGTTATTTTGTAAAAATATTTTAATTTGAAAACATTTTGCATTTGTTTGTTGTTGTTGCTAGTTTGAGTTGAGAAATACAAATTTCAGCATTATCAGTAATCTGTGTGTGCATTTTCCTTGAGAACCAAGCAAGTTGACTCATGATACCATTTGTTTATTATATCGCAATCGCATATCACAATCGCAATATTGACCTCAATAATCGCAATATGACATTTTCCCTAAATCGTGCAGCCATAGTTGAAATACAGTATATTGGTTTAAAGCAGACATAGTGATCTAGCATCACATGCAGTCTGTACGGTGGCCGAGAAGTGCAAAACAAATTAACAAATCCGAAAACAAATTAACAAATCCGAAAACAAATTAACAAATTCGAAAACACATTAACAAATCCGAAAACACAAGTCAGACAACCCGGAAGAGGTTGGTATAGTTTGTGAATGGAAACTTACCGATCATCGGACGAGACACCATTCATTCACCTGTATATCTTGAATGACAGGTGTCTTGTCCAATGATCGGTAAGTTTCCATTCACAAACTATACCTACCTCTTCTGGGTTGTCTGAATCGGTGCACGAAACAAATTAACAAATCCGAAAACAGACAACCCGGACGAGGTTGGTATAGTTTGTGATTGGAACACGTACTGATCATTGGACAAGACACCTGTCACTCAAGGTATACATGAAGTTCAACAGTCTGCCGCAGGGAAAAGTTGGAAGGGATGGATGGAATGGATTAATTCTGTTATTTTCTTATATTTAAACGGAGAACTTTACACATTACACATAAGATTCCATACCTCTATATCTTGAGTGACAGGTGTCTTGTCCAATGATCGGTAAGTTTCCATTCAAAAACGATACCTACCGTTTCCGGGTTGTCTGACTTGTCGTTGTGTCGATTTGTTAATGTGTTTTCGGATTTGTTAATTTGTCTTCAGATTTGTTAATTTGTCTTCAGATTTGTTAATTTGTCTTCAGATTTGTTAATTTGTTCTCAGATTTGTTAATGTGTTTTTGGATTTGTTCATTTGTTTTGCACTTCTCAGCCACCGTAAGTCTGGACTGAAACTTGGAGAATGTATTTTTAAGTTCAGGCTGAAATACTCAGTGAAGACAGTTTTTGAAAAAAATAATCAGATATTCCTTTTGGATTGTTTGGTTTATTTAAGAAGATTGAGTGATGACAGGTTTGTTTGCTGAACAGCACAATGCTCAACTGCTTGCTGTGACTAGGTGCTAACCTGCTTCAGACTAAATGGGTGAATAAAGGGAAGAAGAACAGTGGGTAAGTGAGTGAATGAATCAGTACAATGGTCTCTGGTTTCACTTGTCTCTTTTTGCTTGTCTCTTTCTCATGGAGGTCTGAGAGGTTTCAATCAATATAAAAAAAAAACACCCCAGAGGGTTGAAAGTTGTCTTCTGCTCTGCCTATGTGATTTAAAATACTAGGCATATTGCCAGGACCAGCGTCCCACAGAGCCGAATGTGAGTGTATAATTTCCCCAGCCAAGCTCTGTGTGCCTTTTTTGTATCAGGTCTGATGCTTGTGGCTGTTTTTCTGGTTGAAACATCTGGTTGATATGGACAAACACCTGTGTTGTTATGGATGCTTTGCTTTGCTAAAAGAGTCATAACAAAATTAAACCAATAAGATTTAATTTTTAAAATGTGCTATATTTTAACATCTGGAAAATAGAAATAGAAACTAGACTGGGTTGTGATTTTTAAATTGTGTTTGCATCTGATGCTAAAGCAATAGCAGCTGGTGTTGTGTTCGTATGTCGGTGTACTGACATCCTGTCTCTCTTTCTTTCAGCTTTGGTATTGGACTTGGTGCTAGTGACCATAGTTAAAGCCTTGGTACGTCGCCGGCGTCCTGCTCATAACCGCATGGACATGTTTGCCACATTTTCTGTGGACAGATACTCCTTCCCATCAGGCCATGCCACTCGGGCTGCTATGTGTGCCCGTTTCCTGCTGGCCCACCTGGTTCTAGCGGCTCCACTCCGCGTGCTCGTCATGCTCTGGGCGGTCTTCGTTGGCCTCTCCCGGGTCCTTCTTGGGCGTCACAACGTCACAGATGTGGCCTTTGGCTTCTTCATGGGCTACTGCCAGTACAACCTGGTGGAGGTGCTGTGGTTGTCACCAGCGACGCTGTATAGCATGATGGGTCAGCTGGAGTGAAGCCAAAAGCAAGCAGTAGAGACACTAAGATTGAAGACTAAAAAAAGACTTGATCTGTTGAACTGTAGGCACTGTGATAGTAATAATTCCGTATTGTCACTAATATTTCTGAGTGAATTTGTCACAGTTTTGAATTGTCTCTCTCTACAAAATATTTGGAAGGTAAATGTAATAGGTATCCACTCTTCTACAGATATGGGATTAAGAGGAGTGTCCTGGATCAATCTGATTGTATAAGCTGTCTGAAAATTGGCTTGTCATGGTGTAAAAGGACGACCTCTGATCTCTCCAACCCAATGCGCCAATGCCTAATTACCATGTTCCACAAAATTCAAAATCACGTTAAAGCCCCTCAGAATCAATCAACAGTCTATCATTAGTAATTTAGTAGTAACTGGAACATTAGAAATTAAAACAAAATCTTCTCCTTCCAGATGTTTTTCTCTATGAATGGGTAATATGGGATCATGTGCATACTAATCATTAATGTGTAAATGCTCGAATGTTTTTAATGCTCTGAGTGACTGTTCAGTGATTCATTACAGGCATGAAGCTGAAAGAAGTATGTGTCTGTCGGTATACATAAGGTCCGTCAGTGGATCAGATTGGAAACTACAGAGTAAAAAATAATCCAGATCAGCTTTCGCGTACTTTTCCTTAATCTGTGCATCTCTAATATTTAAGCATGGATTATGATGAACATCACTTGTATTGACATAATGCAGTCATTCTGTATGATCTTTTTTTTTTTACCTAAGGATTTTGGTTAAGGCCGAGAGTTAATGCTGTGCAATCTTCTCTAATTATATTATATTTACTTTTACATTTTACACCATAGAAGCACCGCTGTTTTATTTCATTGACTTTTTTTTTGTTGTTCTTTTATAGAAACTGATGTGTGTTTTTTCTTTGCTGCTGTCTGAATCCTTTAGTATCCTCTATTGTTTCTTTATATTGGAATTATTTTCACTTCCTACTTTAATAGGAATACCTGTACACTTGGTAATCAACTGAATATTCAGTTAATTATTCAGTAAGACATAGTAATGCAATCCCTAACCACATGCAGCTACATGGCCCAAAATTTAACCCTGTGAGCGACACAATTACCAGAATGGTTCAAGTGACAGGAAGGCTACGTCAAAACAAATAACCACTCTTTACAGCCGTGATGCATAGAAAGGCATCTAAAAACATCCAAGAATATGGATGCTGAGGCTACAGCGGACAAAGGTTAATTAAACCGGACAGCTGAAGATTGGAAAAAGGGCCAGGCGATGATTTTAAATCTGTCCAGTTTCAGTGAGATTGACCCGATGTAGCATCACGGTCCTGTTCCATACTGAGATGCTTTTCTGCTCACTATAAAGATTGAGTCACTGTGATCACACTGTCCCCCATTCTGAAGCTCTTGACTCTGTATCTGCATGATTTTATGGATTGCACTGCAGCCACAGATGTTACAATATGTTCATGTTCGTGTTACAATAACATTTAAGTGTCCTTTACTTACACTGGCAGTTTAAGAATTTAATACCTGGTCTGATTAGACTAATCTTAATTTAGCACAGATGATAAACAGAAACGTACACAAACAGGATTTTTATTTCCATAGACAGAACAAGTAGTAGTAAAGTAGTCTGTTTTAAGCAGGTGCTCTATGTGTTGTAGTTATGCATGTTGTATTTTTCAGGCACTTTCCTCCACATCTGCTACAGAAGTGATTTACATTTACAGCATTTGGCAGACACCCTTATCCAGAGCGACTTACATTATCAATTTTTTTTTTTTTTTATATAGCTGAACAATTGAGGGTTAAGGGCCTTGCTCAGGGGCCCAACAGTGGCAGCTTGTTGGACCTGGGCTTGAACTCACAATCTTTCGATTGGTAGCCCAACACCTTAACCACTAGGCTACCACATACCCTTGATTTTAGATGATGAGTTCATTATACACCCAAAAGCCACGAACATGGAAGAGTTTTCTTTTCAGTTCTCCATTTTTCCTTGTATAGGAACGATGTAATCAAATTTGTGGCTCTCAGTCACTCATCATCTTGTATTATTTTGTTCTTTCCTTCATATTTTGTGCTTTGTCGTGCTTTTCAGTTCATGGGCAGCACTTTCTTCTGCTGATGTAACTTATAATCTGCAGGAGTTAACTGATTTAGAGATGCACTCTAAATATAGTCCTAATCTAAGAAGCCTCTGTAGCTCAACACTGATATATATATTATTCTAACTAGGTTACCTTATGAGAGGTAATGCATTGCTTACTGTGATGTTGCATGCCAAAAAAACTGGTAGGAAGCCAGTTTTGTTACTGTATGTGTGGTACTTCTGACTGTTGTAACTTTTTTGGCAATAACAGCTGTTGTTTTCATCACTCTTGTGTATCTTCGGGTCTTTGGCTTTCGAGAACGAGGAACACAGGCTCACCAAAGGCACTTTGTCATGTATGAACCGCAATAATCTTTTTTTTTCCCATTGGGGTTTATTTACCAGGGACCATTTTTTAGAAGTGCAAGGCTGAATGCTGAAGGTTCATGGCCTGCATTCACTTGTATCTGGTTCATGCTGGTTCCATTTCTGTAGCCATGACCAGTTCAGTCTGTGATCTCAGGTCTGCCTTCCAGTCCTGTAACGTTTCATTGTATGCCTTCATCTCCGGTGACTTCACCAGCTATTCACAAAAATGATATGAATTCTGAATGTCTACACATATGTACTGTTAATGGGTGTATAATGTGAAATCTTTTGTTGGTGTCAAAAAAAAGATATGCTGCAAAAAATGTAAAAGTTATAAAAGTAATATATGTTTGTGGTGGTTATACATGTGATAAATCATTCTGTGGTAGTATTTTCTAAAATAAATACAGAAATTACTGCAAACAATTTTGGTGCCTTTGCCTTTGTCTTGTAGAAATGCACTAAATACTGTGTGTATTGTAGACATTATGCATTTACAGGTATTAAAAATAAATAAATAAAAGTGAGGTTAGATGGGGTAAACAATCATACATTTATTGAGTATTCATTTTTCAACCTATAAACTTTTATTTTGAAATCTGATTGCATTGGAGTTACATTTTTACTCTTACTCAAACAAATGATATTTGTAAACCTTGTTATAATTTACAAGGTAATGTTTGCATTAAAAATATTATTTGCTAAAAAAAAAAAAATTCTGATCAGCCAGTGAGTCCCTTTCTTTCCCCCCCTCTCTCTCTCTCTCTCCCTCTCTCTCTCTCTCTCTCTCTCTCTCTCTCTCTCTCTCTCTCTCTCTCTCTCTCTCTCTCTCTCTCTCTCTCTCTCTCTCTCTCTCTCTCTCTCTCTCTCTCTCTCTCTCTCTCTGTGCACATGCATGTGACGGAGTTTGTGAGCGTGTAGCGAAGGTGTGAGTGAAACTTATCTTTTTGTTATTTTCTTTTGTATGTTGTGTGATTGATTTGAGTGAGCGTTGAGTGGTGTGTAACGAGTAGTGTGTGTGTGTGTGAGTGAGTGAGTGAGTGAGTGAGAGAGAGAGAGATGCACGGTAGCCTTGTTTTCTTTGGTTTCGGCGTCATGACTTTTTTAACCCTGACACATAAACATGGGTTGAAACTTTTACCGACTGTCACGTGCACCGTAGAGGAGGCACCTCAGAGGTAGCTAAGCTAATCGGTGGGAAGAGCATTGTTTCTGCTGCCCGGATGAACAAGGCTGTGGTGATGATTGTGGATGAGATTCACAAAGTTGAGGTTGTGGTCGCTAAAGTACGGTGGCCGAGAAGTGCAAAACAAATTAACAAATCCGAAAACACATTAACAAATCTGAAAACAAATTAACAAATCCGAAAACAAATTAACAAATCCGAAAACACATTAACAAATACAAAAACAAACTAGATTTGTAAAGTTCGTCGCAACAAACTTTGATGTTGGAAGTACCCGTACTCGGATCACTTAGATCACTTAATAGCAACAAACTTCAGACCAGGGTCTACAACATATCCGGATTTGGTGCATGTGGCTCAAAAGCCCTAGGCCACATTAAATTTTATATATAAAATAAAAATAAAAAAAATAAAAAATTTTTGTCTAAGCTTAAATAGGAAAACAGAATGTTGGCTTCTACAAAGCCAACATAATTAAGGAATCCGAAAACAAATGAACAAATCCGAAAACACAACGACAAGTCAGACAACCTGGAAACGGTAGGTATCGTTTTTGAATGGAAACTTACCGATCATTGGACAAGACACCTGTCACTCAAGATATAGAGGTATGGAATCTTATGTGTAATGTGTAAAGTTCTCCGTTTAAATATAAGAAAATAACAGAAGTAATCCACAGTAATCCATTGCGGCAGACTGTTGAACTTCATGTATACCTTGAGTGACAGGTGTCTTGTCCAATGATCAGTACGTGTTCCAATCACAAACTATACCAACCTCGTCCGGGTTGTCTGTGTTTTCGGATTTGTTAATTTGTTTCGTGCACCGATTCAGACAACCCGGAAGAGGTAGGTATAGTTTGTGAATGGAAACTTACCGATCATTGGACAAGACACCTGTCATTCAAGATATACAGGTGAATGTATGGTGTCTCGTCCGATGATCGATAAGTTTCCATTCACAAACTATACCAACCTCTTCCGGGTTGTCTGACTTGTCGTTGTGTCGTCTGTAAAGACCTCGAGATGAGGCACATTATGTCTTACAGAAGACATGTGTACATGATTTTAAACAGCAGGGATAAAGACCTGAACATCGTGTTTAAAATAAATGTACAGGTGCTGGTCATATAATTAGAATATCATCAAAAAGTTGATTTATTTCAATAATTCCATTCAAAAAGTGAAACTTGTATATTATATTAATTCATTACACACAGACAGATATATTTCAAATGTTTATTTCTTTTAATTTTGATTATTATAACTAGGGAAAATCCAAAATTCAGTATCTCAGAAAATTAGTATATTACTTAAGACCAATACAAAGAAAGGATTTTTAGAAATCTGGGCCAACTGAAATGTCAAATTTCGACATTTGACATTTTAAACAACGGAGACCCCACCTTTAAGTGAACTTTTATCCAGCTGTTATTTGAAAGATTATCTGTTTTTATGAGGAGATTTTAACTCTATTCAAAATGACTCAATGGATGGGAACCACTGGAACCTCACGCAGCATCGAAGTATGCACTAATGTGTCTTTTAAAAACTTGAATGTTTCTTTACTGAATGTTCCTAATTCTATTGGGTCTTTTAGATTTTTCTGGACTTCTTTTAGAAAAGCGAAGAGAGATTTCTCCTGTAGACAATGGTGAGACCATGGAAAGGTTTTAATCCAGCAGCTCTGCCAGGAGTACACTGCCAACGTCACAAGGGACATCACCAAGTCATTAAGAGAGCTGGAGATAGATATAGTGGAACTCCAGGCTTTAACTGAGTCCACAGGAAACAGAGGACATTTTGAAAACCTCATAGTAAAAATATATTTTTTATGGCGGATATATTGGGCACAAAAGCACAAGGAGCTCTCGTCCCTTCACGTTTTAAAGGAATCAATGAATTAGACGCCCCCTCACGGTTATGCTTTGGACTGGAGAAAAAGAATGGACAGAGCAGATTCATGCACAAACTGTGCACAAAGGATGGGCAACAAATAACACACAGTAACGACATCAGATGGTATGCCACAAACTTCTACAGCGATCTGTATGAGAGTGTATACTGTGACAATGAAGAGCTGTTAGAGAGCTTTCACAGAGGACAGTGCTGCACTGGAAGGCCCACTGGTTCTGGAAGAGCTGCAAGCCGGGTGGAAAAGCACATGGAATAGACGGCCTACCAGCAGAATTCTATAAATTCTTCTGGCAGGAACTGGGAGAAGATCTGCTGGAGGTTCATACCAAAAGCTGTGAAGAAATGTGTCTACCCCTGAGCAGCCGGAGCGGTAATCACACTTCTCCCCAAGACAGGGGATCTACAGGACATTAAGAGCTAGCATCCCAGTATCACTGCTCTGTGTTTGCACAGACTACAAGATAATGTCCAAAGTGCTGGCTAACCGTCTCAGAGATGCCATGGACTCTATAATACACGTTGACCAAACATACTGTGTGCCTAATAGATCTATAATTGATAACGTTTTTTTAATTCGGGACATTTTGAACGTCTCCAGCTCATTGACAATTGACCTTGGTCTACTTTCACTGGATCAGGAAAAAGCTTTTGACCGGGTTGAGCACAAATACCTCTGGTCTTATAGCAATGATAAAGGTGATGTACCAGGATTTTGAAAGTGTACACAAGAACAACGGAGTGTTAAGCGCTCCCTTTAATGTACAGTAAAGTTCTTTACCGGGTATGTTTTACACTTTATCAACTGAATCAACTGTTTTTATATTGATTACGAATGTCTCTAAATTGTTTTATTCTTCCTGGTTTTAATGTTCCACGTGTTTTATCTGCGTATGCAGATGATGTTATGGTTTTAGTACAAAATCAAAATGGAATTAAGGTTTTAGAAAAAGTCGTTCTGGAAAAAGAGAAAAAATCAAGAGAATCAACTGGGAAAAAAGTGAAGCTATTGCAGTAGGAAATTGGACCTTCGGTTTACCAAAACTCGCAAGTGGACTAAAGTGGACAAAAGAATTCAGATACCTAGGGATTTATTTAAATGATGAAAAGAAAAACTGGGAAGGAGTGTTAGGAAAAATAGAAGGTAAACTAAAAAACTGGGAATGGCTAAAAGGACTGGCTAAAAGAACACTGTAGGACCGAATTTCAAAGACACGAGAGCGGTGGCCAAGTCACTCGGGCTACGGTCACTGCGACACGCTGAAATCAACATCAACAAATGGATCAGCAAGTTGTCAAAAGAGGAACTGATTTTATTGAAGGAATACCACGAAAGCACTGAAACACCGGATAAAGGCGACCCTTTCCCTGAACTGGAACTTTTACCAAAGCTTGATGCATTTAATGGTTTGTACCTTGATACAGACAAAGGACATGTTTTACCTATCTATGAAACAAAAGGAAAAGAAATTTACAAATGTTGTGTAAAAACTATAAATTAAGAAAGCTGGATGGAAGGAAAGATACGGTGTGGAGGGACAAGCTTGGGGTTTTAGCTGACACTAAGCCAGCATGGAGAGTGTTTTATAAATTGTCACTTCGAAAATGAGCAGGTGATTTAGAGAATTAAGAGATTATTGGAAGAATTTTACATGGAGCAGTGCTGGTCAATGTTTTAATTTCTAAGTTAAATCCAGATGTTTTAAAGACATGTCCCTTCTATACAGAAACTGTTTTTCACTGTTTTTTAAAATGCAAAAGACTTGATGCTCTCTTTGAGCTCCTGAAAACACTTTTTATCTCCTTTGGTGAAGCATGGTCCCAGGTACGTTTTATTTTTGGAGCTGGGTATAAAAAAACAGAAAAACAGAAATGGGAACTGATCAATTTTATTGTCGGAGAAGCAAAAATGGCCATTTACATTAGCAGTAGAGAGTAGAGAAGAAGGGTTTGATCAGTCATTTATTTCTGTTTTCAGAGCTCTAGTGAAAGCTCTAGTGAAAGAGCTCTAGTGAAAGCTGGAGTCAAAATAGATTTCTGTGAAGTAGTGAGATCTCTCACATCCTTCACCGCTGCTAGCGACAGCACTGGCACACATACACACACATACATACAGCCACACACACATACCCATACTTTTCTGTAGAGCCTCCAGTGCAGGAGGCCAGCCAGCCTCCAGTGCAGGAGGGGTTTTTGCCAAGTGGAGCGAGCGTGCTACTGTGGTGCTGTAAGCTAAGGTTATACCGGTATACTGTGGATACTGAGTATAAATATATTTGTACAGTGATTTGCATTTGGATGTAAGTTTCTTTTGGTTGTTATTTTTGTCATCGTCACTGTATATATATATATATATCTCACTGCTGGACTTTTGGTGCACGTGTAAATAAACATCAGCTTACTCTGAAGAGTACTTACTGTACAGGTTGAGCCATAATTTACCATCATTTTTGAATTGTTACACGTCCAATTTATCACAATTTCACTTTTTTTTAAATCAATGAATGATTTGAGCACTTTAATGTTGAAATAGTTTTGCAAATGTTATCTGTTTTATTGATGATGATGATGATGATGATGATGATGATAAGCTAATTTTTAACAGCCTTTTACACTAAAAACAACTTTTTAAAACTGCTGCTGGTTTTTAACCTTGTATTGTAACTTATTGTTTATTTATTAATAAAGCTGAGTTAAAAATCAAAATCTCTTTCTCTCTCTCTCTTTCTTTCTCTCCCTCTCTCTGCCCTCAATTCGCTATTGATTAAGGACAAGAGACATAAAGTTCACGCAGTTGCTTTGTGCTAAAGTTTGTTACATGGACTTCATTTTAACACAAGCGTTATAAGATAAAAGGTAAGAAATGTAACTAATTTTTTATTTTTTTAAATATTTCTTTAAATGTAACTTTAATATAAACATATTGTGTTTACATGTGAGAGTGTGTTATAAACTCATTTAATTAATGACATAACTCACCAACTAAGTGTTGGTGTCTGAATAAATGATGTATGTTTCAGCTTGAACAATAAACATTGCTATTAAAGCACATTTGCTATTTCATAATTTATGTGCTTTAGTGCGTTAGGATTATTGCCCCATCTTCATGGTGCAGTTTGAGAAAAGATTCTCTCTTCATACTAGCCAGAAAAATGTTGAGATCTATGAACAATATGGCCGTTACCATTTTAAAAATGAGCAATCATTGAAACTTGAATGGTTGGCTCTTTCAGTGACCCAGAAAAACCTGCATTACTGCTCAGATTTGTTTACAATTTGAATAAATATGTAAAATGAGTTGGATAGGTTTAAATGCATATTTTTCACCTGCAATACCACAGACACCACCTGTTAATAGCCTATTAACTCCTTAGTGTCATTAATGTATTTATATAATTTATGTGTTATTGATGCATTTTATACACTAGGGATTACTAGATCTAGACTTGGCAGACACACAAACACAGACAAACTAACATCTTACAGTATTCCATGACATTTAAACAATATCATAATTATTAATAACTGTATCAAGTCAGGTCAGAATTTACTCCAATAATCAACATAACAGTTTACAATAACATTATAGTGTTTAACATTATAAAATGTTTATACAGATTCACATTAAGATAAAGGTAGTTTCAAAACACCTTCCTGTTGGCTGTGTAGTTCCTTTCCCACCTCCCTCAACTCAGCTTTTGTCCTCTGGTTTTCGAGCTATGTCCAGTGCTGGACCTGGAAGATTGGCCATTTGTTTGTTTCTGTTTGAATGATTCTTTGTGTTATCTACAAACTCAGTATTGGAATATGCACACAACAATGTTATGGTATGTATGTCGTACAAATCACTTAATCAGTTGTGTGAATAAAGGATATCCCTGATTTTCAGATCTACAGTATGACTTGCAGTGTTGCTGTGATTGGAGGAGGAACCTCTGGATTGACCTGCATAAAGTGCTGTTTGGATGAAGGTCTGAAGCCAGTGTGCTTTGAGAGCAGTGATGACATTGGAGGACTGTGGAGGTTTAAGGTGGGGAATTGGATTTATTTTTGTTTTGCAATGAATTAACATGGTGTATTAGACTGATTGATAGGACTAACCTATAGATAATATATCCCCCATCAAACAAACAAAATTCAGAAACTACAGAGGCAATAGGGCAATAATGTTTTGTGACTAGGTTTTAATAATACCTCACTATAAAGGTAATTGTTAAAATAATGGGACCACTTGAATAAATTGGAATGTATGCACTTAAGCATGAAGACATTGCACACTATCTTCCTAGATTTATCAAGGCTTTTTCAAATAAATGAATAAACAAAGAAATAACTGTCCTTCGAACAGTGTCAGACAATGAACATGGGAACTAAATGTGCAATTTGCAAAGCAAACTTTGATTTAATAAGGGACAAAAACTCATCATAACATTCAAATCACTGGGTGAATAACACTAGTTATATCATAACAATGGCATCAAGGGTGGAATATATTAGGCAACAAGTGAAAAGACAGTTCTCAAAAATACACTCCTAAAAAATAATTCGCTGGCTCAACTTAAAAAAATGAAGGTAACAATTTGCATGCATCTTTTTAAGTAGCTTCAACTCAGTCATTATTAAGTAGATATCATGAACCTTTTATAGTTAGACTAACCCAATTTGTTTAGTACAACCAACATGATTTGACTTAACCTCTAAGAGCTTAGGTTGAAACAACTTAATTTTAATTTCAAAGTTTTGGTGATATTAAGTGGTCAAATTACATAATTTAAGCTATTCTAACTTCTTTATTTTAATTCCATTCTACTTAGATATGTCCATGCAAATTGTTTCCTTAATTTTTTTGAGTATAAGTAACTTATTTCACTTCAGTCAGGAGAAATAACACAGCAATTCCAGTTTTATGATGAAACTAGTTTATTATAAAACCAATGCCAACTTATGTACAAAAAGGTTTTAACAATGCTTTGACAAAAAGATAATTATCCAGGACTAAAGTATTTTTCGAGTAAAGTCAAGTAAAGAATCAAGTATTTTTTTTAGTAACATGGTAGGTACATATCAGAAAAAAATAAAATAATAATAATAAATCACAGGGAACGTGAAAAATGAATTCCAACAGACACAATTGCCAGATTATTGGGTCCACCTAGCTGAAACTAAAAGTTTTCTTCCTTTTTTTATATTATTGAAAATTATAAAATTTTACCTTCATCACATAAACTACAGCCCCCATAAAGTCTCGAAACAAATACAACACTGTATCCCTCATGTAAAAAAATGTCAAAATTACAGCTGCTGTACATGTATGCACAACAAAACATTTACATGAAACATTTCAGGAAGACAACAGTTTATTGTTTAAAGACATTACCTTCGGGCTAGCTTTCAGACCATCCAGCTCAAGAATTATTTTCTGAAACACCTCAAAAGTATGTTTTTAGGTCCTTTGTGTACTGTAGCTGAGGTTGAGAGCATACATCAGCCCCATTAGCAGGGCACAGGCTCTGAATACCTCCAGGTCTTGCAGGACTTCCGATCCCTCAATAATAATACTGGCGCTGGATGGGCATATTTAAAAATGAGTAATACAAAGTACAATGTATCTGAGTCTAAGTGTCTGATTTACATACCAAGTGCTCTTTAAAGAGACCTTCCTCCTTTTCTCCAAGATATACTATTAAGGAATGTATAGCAGTCTCTCTCCTCCTTTCCACAGAATCATCCTGTAAAGAAACAGGACATTAATGGACACAGGAGTTAAATCTTAGGAGTTACAATTTACTACACATGAAAAATTGCAAACTTAAAGAAATGTGTCAGCTGCCTAACCATCAAACATAATGCAGCAGATTGTATATGAAAGAAAAATAAAAACTTTAATGTTGTAATGGCAAATTTACAAAAAGCTCAAGGTTTACAAGGTCACATGGATCAACTGTGAAAACGTAAGCATCAGAACAGCAGATAAAAATGGCACACACACATTGTCATGTTAGGTAGTGTGCTTAAATTAACTATTTAACTTCTACAGGTGTATGTATGTATGTGTGTATGTATGTAGGTATGTATGTACTGTATGTATGTAGGTAGGTATGTATATGTGTGTGTGTGTGTGTGTGTGTAAGTCTTAATCAACCCAGTGCCAACTTTAAATTCGGACGACACTAAACATGTTTGATGTCAATTAACATCATTCAGTTGCCACTGTAAAACAAAACATAAAGTCTATTTTGAACACACTAGCTAAATGTCTATTAACTTTAGAATCGATGAATTAGCTTAGGTCAAATGATCTTTTCAGTTTAATGTGTGACAACAACGATTTACTTAAGTAAAGTTGGCCGCATATTCATTTTTTTTTTCATATTTAGGTTCATATGTATTTTGTCCACCTCGGAGGAAAGCTGATTTTGAGCAAAACTCAAAATTACTACGATAGAAAAGAGGTGTTATTCGTATAGTAACAGCATTTAGCTCAGGAGTTTTTGACTCGGGAAACTCCAATCTGTGAATATGCAGCCAACTTTACTTAAGTCAACGATTTTTTGTGTATACAGTTGGTAGCTGCTGAGATTAAAACAAAGCAAAAATATTAACTTACCAATATAGCCTCGATTCTCCTGTTTCTCCGGCTCCTAGTTGTCCCGCTCTGGCAGCAAAACAAGTCTGGGCAAATTTCGCCTTTACTCAGCTTTTAAAGGAGGCTCACTAAATATACAAGTTTCACCAACTTAATATTTTTCTGTTGTTACGTGAAGGTAAAAGTGTTTGTTCAAAATCGATATATAATTAAGTTAAAGACAGTATTCTTTATTTTAATTTTGAAAGACTTATTAAAATGAGTTATCAACTCACCAATACAAGTACATATTACAAACTTCTTTTTTTTATGCTGAAAATGTTTTTATTTTAAGTTTTACAAACTAACCCCATGAATCATTTTTTAGAGTGTAGAATTAGGAAAAATGGATGAGCATAAGGATCTGAGCAACTTGGCAATGGCCAAATGGTGATGGTTAGATGACTAAGCCACAGCATCTCTAAAACACCATGTTCCCAGTATGCAGTGGTTAATACCTAGCAAAGATGGACAAACAGTTTACTGGGTCATGGGTGTCCAAGGCTCATTAATGCACATGTGGAGTAAAGGCTAGCCCATCAGGTCTGAACCCACAAGGATGAAACAAGTCAGACAACTGACAGAATCAGGGTCTGAAACAGAAACTGGACCTAGATAAGACAAGACGATAAATAGACAATAAGTCACTAAAGTCTGTATCCAGAACTGATATATACATACACATTTACACCTACAGTATAGTGCAAAGTCCAGTGTTGTGATAATGATTAACGAAGCATATATTGTGCAAACATACTGTAGTATATGATCTACATTTTCAACAGGGATTTGAGCCTTAGAGTGCTTTCCCTGTCAAGCTCAGAACACATACTGTAGACAGCACACATTTAGGGGGTTAGTGCAAAGGCAAGAAGAACTACTTCTTGAATCCAGCACAGCAGAAAGCCTATTCATGTAGACTGCATACTGACACAGCAGAAACTGTAGCCAGATGGCACAAAGAAGCATATTAAACAACAGAATCAATGCAGAGAACTGAAAATCCACCAAAAAAAGTTGAATGGAAATTAAAGAAGGGCCTTGTGGGGTTTCAGAGGGAAGAAGAATGGACTGTTTGCAGTCCCATAAAGTTGGAGGACTGATGTAGCCAGGACTCAAGACTCAATCAGAGAATGCATACCTTCTGTGAAATCGTCTCTAGCTAGGTGGTCAAACCTGGAATAAAAGTACTGCTTTTCACAATGTTGCCAATCCCCAAAAGATATTTTGAGACAGCAGACCTCACCCTCAACTAGATGACACACAGAGTGATTGTGGAACTATAAAATGTGTTCTGCTTTGTGCTAAACAACCACTAAAACTCTTATGTAGGTGTTGTAGTGTAGAACAGGTAGATCATGAGATTTGTAGGTTTAGAAACTCCTTCACTAGTAAAGAAAGATGGGAGTTAATAACAGTATAACTACACAGCAACAAAACATCCTCCAGTGTTGAAGGAACATCCAGAGTGTTGAATTAGGACCTGTCAGAGTTTATGTCCAGGTGAACAAAATAATCTCTGAAATTGTCAAAACAACACTCCTCAGTCATGTTCTTTCTCCCAATGCATATTCATTTCACACCTTCATGTATGAGCTCAATGGCATAATAGTTAGGAGTGTATTTAGTAGTAGAAGGCTTAGAGTCAAAGGCCACCAGGTTAACCTCATAATGGCTGGTAGTGTCAGGTTGGCCTTTACCAGTCATACCTCGAGCTTATATACTCTTCTCTTCCAACTAAAAATTAAAAATTCTGTTGTATTTAATACTTTAAAAACCTGGTATCAATTTAGGAAAAGTTCTTAAAGTTTGTAACTGCTTCTCCTTTAGGTCCATTACGTAGCAATCATCTTTTTCCCCTTTGTGTCTGGATTCTATTTTCTCAGTGTGATATAGCAAAGGAATATACTGTTTTCTTGTCTTATACTATATTTTTTTAACAGTTTTGCTAATTTGTCATCATTGTTTGGGCTACCTGCCAGCCACCTCTTTAGATGTTTTCAAGTTAGGCATTTTGTTCAGAAATGTTTTCCTGGCTTTCCCACTCACAATGGCTAAAGGATACAGCGTTGTTATTAAGCTTGAGAAAATTCATAAATTTTTGAATTTGAATTTTGAATTTTCATAAATGGCAACCGTTTATTTCATATTTCATAGGCCTTCAGGTTTTTGCCAGATTAAGTTTTCTTTCTTTTGTAAATTTTAAATGACTTGTATTCAATAATTAAAAAGGGCCAGGACCCGGGGTGGGCGGGTGTTGGGTGGTTTGTTTTCTTCTTTTTCTTTTTACTTCCTTTCCATTATTGTTATTAATGGTGCTTGCAAAGCAACATTATTACTATTGTGCCGGACAAAACTTCGGCACGTAACTTGTCCCGCAGCTTTTGTCCTAGACCTGTGAATGACGTGTCAAATCAACCGGCTCATTGAGGAGAGGTGTGCTATGACCTTTATAAGCGATCCGAGTACCGGTACTTCCGGTACCGGGTCTCAAAGTGGCCTTTTTCCCCATAGACTCCCATTATAAACTATGGAGGTTTATAACTTGGCAAGCTTTCGAACTATCTACACCAAACTCGGCCAGTTCCTTTAGGGTGATACTCTGAACAAAGTTTTACATTGGTGTACCGACTGGCCTTCCGGTTGTGCCGCAGAATATGTAAAAATATGTAAAATCAAAAAACGTTTTACAACATGGACATGTGACATATCAAAACACTCAGAACAATGAGGGGAACTTCTTCACGTGTATTTTGATGACGTCACATGATGTCACGTGATGTCACGCGAAAATAAAAAATTAGCACAACATGGACATGTGACACATCAAAACACTCAGCGCAATGAGGAAAACTTCCTCAAGAGTATTCAGCTGACGTCACATGCTCGTCTCGACTAGCCTCCGGGATTTGCCACGTGCAAGCAGCATTCAAATTTTTATTATAATTTTCTTCCGGACACTTTTTCGGCGCGTAACTTGTCTCGCAGCTTTTGTCCCAGACCCATGAATGAGGTGTCAAATCGACCGGCTCGTTGAGGACAGGTGTGCTATGACTTTTATAAGCGATCGGAATTCCGGAATTCCCGATACGGAAGCTCAAATGGTTTTTTTTTTCCCATAGACTTGAATGGGGAATTCTTAAAATTCTTTTGTTCTCTCTGTAGATGTAAAGCACACTCTCAATACATGTAACTATCAACTCCACACTATCAATCCAATGTTTCCACAAGTATTGGAATACAGTCAATTGGAATTTTGTCCAAAAGTATTGGCACCCCACCGGGTATTCACGTGACGTCACGTGTAGCCCCGCCCCCAAAATACTGTTTTATGCAGTATAATAATAAGTAGAATTCCATAATGACTGCAGTTTTTACATGAAATGTCAAAACACTTAGTAGTCACTTTTGTTCAAAAGTATTGGCACCCCAGCGGGTATTCACGTGACGTCACGTGTAGCCCCGCCCCCAAAATAAGCGAAATCAAAAAGTTAGCACAACATGGACATGTCATATATCAAAACACTCAGCCCGATGAGGGGAACTGCCTCACGCGTGTTTTAGTCACGTCACGTGGCGTCACGTGTAGCCCCGCCCCCAAAATAAGCGAAATCAAAAATTTTGCACATCATGGACGTGTCATATATCAAAACACTCAGCCCAATGAGGGGAAGTGCATCACGCGTGTTTTGGTCATGTCACGTGATGTCACGTGTAGCCCCGCCCCCAAGGTAAGCAAAATCTAAAAGTTAGCACAACATGGACATGTCATATATCAAAACACTCGGCACGATGAGGGGAACTTGTCACGTGCAAGCACCATTCACATTTTCTTCAGGAAATGTACAGTTCTAGTTATTGTTATTGTTGTCAGAGCCGATCGGCCCTATACGCTCACTACGCAAGTTGCAAATTACGCAAGGCCCCACCTCCCCCTGCCTCATTTTACAGCACGTGTTAATGTTTACTGTGTAGATGACAATATGAAGCGGAGCTATCTATCTGGCCATGAAAAGAGAAAAAAGAAACAAAATGAGAGTGAAATGCGAGAACAGCAATCAGGTAAACTTGTGTTCTCTTCAAGTTTGATGTCAGCAAGAGCAATTAACAGTAAAATTAAGTTGATGTGATTCTGTCTCTAGTCTCTATCTGACTAGCTAAATTAGCTGTGCAGTGCTGCCAGTGCATCTCTTGACCTGTCTGTCACACAACAATTTATTGCATGAACATTCGCGTGAATAAACGCCCAAGGGCAACGGTGTTTATATACGGCAGCTCGATAACCGCGCAGCTCGTGAACATGCGTTCATATGCGTGTGAAATATCGTGCAAGAAATGACACGCGTGCTTTCCAGCAGCAACACCTGTGTGGGAACCAGTACAAAAAGTAGCGTGATGGCACTCCTAAATGACAATGTTTATACTCGCTCAATCAATGTTACAACAACGTTAATGCAATATGGAAACCAATGGATTTACATTGGAATGGGCATAAATGCCAGGTCAATATGAATGCACATCCCTCAGTAAATAATAACCATCAGGGATCAAGTATTGCTGTCATGCATACTATAAAACACTGTGATACTGCATGGCAAGCCATTTTAGCTTTTATACACAGTGTGGCAAATGGTTTACATGGCTCATGGGTCAGGTAGGAGGGCCCCTTATAGCAGAATTTTGCTTAGGGCCACAGGGAGGTCAGGATCAGCTCTGATTGTTGTAATTCTTTTACTTTACTCCTTTTTCATGTAAAACTAAAATGGGATTCTGTATTGTTATTTGACTTTGTTTGTTTGAAATAAAAAGACTTCGCAAAGTCTTTAAAAAAAAGGGCACAGGCAAAAAAACAGGTAAGAATCAGCCTATGGTGGTCAAAGTCAGGAATACATGGCAGAAATCACAGAACAAACAGAAGAGAAGTGGAAGTGGCGGGACAGAAATTTGTGCAGGGGGGGATATTTGTAAGCAATACTGTTATACTGTTCATTAATACTGAAATACTATTCTCAGACTGTATTGCAGATTATCGAAATAAAAAGGTCTACAGCGATTAATGCTTTATCTAAAAAAACAACCAGTTTTGAGATTAAATCAACAAAGTTTCAAAGAAATTCAGAATATAGCCCTGGATATGTAAGTAATAATTAGTGGAATCTGTTGAAATATTAGAAGAAGCTAAAATATCGGCAGTCTTTGTATTGTACACGCGATCAAGGGGACGTTTTTAATTTATATTCATTGCTACCCACTAGTTCCACATTAGTGTTGCTGTGCTTCTTTGCATTTGCAGGAGACCCCAGAGGCCGAACACTCCAGTATATACAAGTCACTCGTCGTAAATACCTCAAAAGGAGATGATGTGCTTTAGTGATTTCCCCATGCCAGCACA
This sequence comes from Tachysurus vachellii, assembly GCF_030014155.1. Taxonomy (NCBI): domain Eukaryota; kingdom Metazoa; phylum Chordata; class Actinopteri; order Siluriformes; family Bagridae; genus Tachysurus; species Tachysurus vachellii. Next base: position 30,505,492 of record NC_083462.1, on the reverse strand, counting down.
CTATCCGAACTACATGCACCACTCCATGCTGATGAACTATTTACGGCTGTATGCCGAGCACTTTGACCTGCTCAAGTACATTCGTTTCAAGGTTATCATTTCTTCATTTTGCTTTTTACATTTATGATGTTAATATGCATCTGCAGAAGGTAACGTTTGTATTTTTCAGACAACAGTGCTCAGTGTCAGACAGAGGCATGACTTCTCTGCCACAAGTCAGTGGGAGGTGGAAACTGAGAACAGAAATGGACACAAAGAAACACAGGTGTTTGATGGGGTGCTTGTGTGTTCAGGGAGATTCACACACCCTGTTACACCCCTCTCAGCATTTCCTGGTATAATCATGCTACCACTCTTCATACCTGTAAATCACATTGATGTCAAAGTCAGTCTCATTTTGATCCACTTCTTTTTTTTTCTGCTTTAGGAATAGATACGTTTCCTGGAAAGTGCTCTCACAGCTGGGAATATAAGGATCCACATTCATTCCATGGGAAGAGAGTGGTGGTTATTGGCATTGGTAACTCTGGTGGGGACATCACTGTGGAGATCAGCAGAGTAGCAGAAAAAGTAAGCACACTCGGTTCAGCACACTAGCAGAAAACCAAAAACTGGTTAAAACTATTCACAGACAAAACAATTTTGTTTAAATGAAAATCTCTGTTTGCAGAGCTACACAGAAACCGGTCAACTTTTTATCATAATATACTATTAGAGGTATTCATTTAATCGATGACCAATGTTAGGTAATCAATGTGGAATACACTGATAAACCAAAACATTATGTCACTCACAGATGAAACAAGATTGATTTACATTGAAGATCATATAGTAATAACTGTGCATGCCAAGACCTGGGATTAATTAAATGGTAAGCAAAAATTTGGTTCTCATTGTCAACCTGTTGGATGTGGGAGAAATGGGCATCAAGACTTGAGTGACTCTGGCAAGTGCAAACCATTATAGCCAGACAACTGAGCTGGAGAACCTTTGAAATTGCAAGACTTATAGAGTGTTCCTGGTAAATAGTTGACTGACAGCAATCCAAGGAGGGACAATCTACAAACTGGGCTCAGTGAGCCAGGCTCAGTTCCATACTTTCAAAAGAGCTGCAGTCATATAAATGTTTTAATGTGTTTGTGCCACATACGTGGCACTAGACCAGACATGCTACCCCTCTGTCCTCAATCAAAAGCAGATCCAATGTGCATGCAAGAGCTGAAGCAATGGAAGGAGCAATAGAAGAAGAATGTCTGTGTCCCATTTTCTTTCACATAACTGGGACTAGATGTCCCAGTTACCTGGGGATGTGATTGCACCAGGATACAATATGAGGGGCTTTTTACACCTCGTCACTTCATGCGTTTTCTGTGATCAGATAGCTATCCGATCGTAAAAAGACCAGGTCTAAATGCCCTCCGAAACGTTTTTGAGACGGATATAAATCCGATCGTTCAAACCACTTCAGGAGGTGGTCTGGGATGCATTTCAGATAAAACTGGACAGGTGTAAATGATTGTGGTTGTTCAAGCCACATACATCAAGCCACATACATTCATTCATAAGTGTGTTAGGGCTTTTCTATATTGTGCCTACAAATGCAGCCATACCAGATCTAAATTAACATATTTTAACAAATTTTTTACCTCAAAGACTTTTCTAAGCATGCGTGAGGGAGCATGGGTTGTGGGTCGTACGTCTAGCGGCGGTCTGCCTTTGGACATAAACGTGGTAACACGACTGAACACCCTTCTGATGCAAGTGTTTCCTCAAGCTTTGCTCAACTGGGCAGTGGAGAGATCTTACAATCAGAAATATAACCACAGGCTGTACGGACTGAAGCCCAGCCACAGGTCAAGTCGAACAAAACAACACAGCACTACAACTCATACCTTTGTAAGTGATTAAGTAAAGCATTCCTTAAGTGTCATCTATTCTCTTACAGGATACTCAGCCAATGTCCCGTCATTAATGATGATCTACCAGTACGCATCCTTCAGGGGGCACTGCACATGAAACCAAACGTGCGAGAGATCAGAGGCTCGACTGTTGTGTTTGATAACGAGGCAGTTGAAGAAGGGATAGATGCATTTGTCTTCTGTACAGGATACAAGGCAAGCTTCCCATTTTTACTGCCATCAAAGTACAGAGACCCTGTAGGGAAAGTGAGCCTCTACAAAAAAGTCTTTCCTCTGTCCCTTGAGCACCCCACACTGGCCTTTATAGGATTAATCAGTACAACAGGACCGCTAATGCCTGTAATGGAAATGCAGGCACGATGGGCCACTCGAGTCTTTGCAGGTATTATAAAGCATGGAGACATTGTAATAAAACAATACTTAAAGACGGCTAGATAAATTCAAGACATATTACATGTCACTGATGAAGGTCACTGTCTAGTAATAATGGCATGTTTATGAGTACTTACTGTAGCAGAAATGTTTCTTATAGCTTGAAATTCAGTTTAAAGTAATACATTTAATATGTCTTGAGCTATCTAAGTGAAGTAGACTGTTTGTTAGTCCTGAATGTCTGGAAAAAAGTAGAAAGCTCTTTAAACAGCATCTTCACTCTTTTTTCCTCAAGGTTTAAAACCACTTCCTTCTGTATCAATAATACACAAGATCACAGAGAAAGACCAAAAGGCAAATATGAAAAGGTGAATTAATTTTTATATCTTTTCTTAAAGATATTGTCTTATTGACTTGTCTTAACTTTGTCTTGTTTCTCATGTTATTTTACAGATACTCTTGTCCAAATAAAGCTGCTGTTGAGGTGGACTATATCCCTTACATGGATTCTATTGCACAGGAAGTCGGTGTGCATCCCAACCTCTTGTGGTTGTTCCTGACAGATCCTGGTTTGGGTTTTAGGGTTTTCTTCGGCCCCTGTACCCCGTACCAGTTTCGGCTGAGTGGGCCAGGTCGGTGGGACGGGGCTCGTCAGGCCATTCTCACCCAGTGGGAGCGTGTAACCCAGCCTTTCAAGACACGCCCCGTTCCAGAGACCAAAACATCTACACTACGCTACTCACTGGGTCTGGCAGGAGGAGTGATGCTAATTTTTGCTCTTATTGAAATGCAAAAAAGAAATAAGCTTTTCTACAGTATATGATTACATACAGTATAGTATGGTCTTCTTAGTTTGCTCTAGAGATTTACATTTAAGTAGAGTCATGTCTACTCAGTAATTGTCACTTGAAATGGTATTTCTGCACAATTAAAAATCTTGTGAATGATTTAGTAAGCTGTATTTATAGAACATGCCTATTGGTGAACTGCAGGTTTTTAGTCTTCCCACATGTTGGATTGGGGATCGGGGTTTGACTGATCATTTTAAAACATTCAGATGTTGTAGCTGTGCTGACATTGGTACATCACCAAAATAAGATGATGGCCTGGACTGATAAAATGTACGTAACCACAGATGGACTACAGCAATCAAAGAAAACTATCTACAGTATTAACAGATCTTATTTAAAATGGCCAGTGTGTGTAGAATCTAGCTATGTAGCTACCACTTATGTGGCCACAATTACAACAAAATATCCACAAAGTGTAAGGTGTGAAGCTTATATTTATATATGCACTGTGCTTTATTTTAAATATTGTGTTTTTGATGAAAAGAATCTAGTAAAATGGTCAGCTTACTCTTTGGCCTAGTCACTACACGGTACACTATTGCCGTCTTACACAGAAATTGTACATTATCACAGCAGACTTATCTTCTCAGATACACTTGTTATAAAAATCAGATACTAAAATCTGACAAGCATTGCTTCAGGGAAAATCTAGATGAAAGGGCACTCTGGAAGTATTCAAGCTAGAATGACATACAAGTGAATGAAGAAGAACAGAATATGAATGTAATGAGGGCTTCGGTTAAAAGCAGGCAATATTAAAATATTAAAGGTAACTTAAAGAACAAAGGTAGCTTAAAGAAAGGCATTTTGTAGTTTTGTAGTTAATAACCATGACTCCTGACTAGGTTTTGGTGTGTTATACATGTAGTATGCATAGGGTCTTAAATGAACTTTGACCCCTGTTTTTGTGTTGTTCTGTACTGATCAAGATCACTATTCATTGGTATGTGAAATAAATCTAAATTTGAGCGAAATATATTCCTGGGTCAGCCATTTTCTTTTCACCCAAAGAGAGAATGATTGGATAAAATTTGGTATCATGAGTTTAGCTTTTAAATGTAAACGTGTGTACATATTATATACTGTATACTCTGACTCTCAGCATACTCATATTTGGATTTCGGTGCAGCCTTCCAATTTCATCAGTTTAACAAGTGACATCAAATCAAAGTTGCAGTAGGTAGTTGTACATACAGTACAATGTAAATGTAAATGTTCCCTGTAGAGGGAAATACACATCTATCATAACAATTGTGTCTGTATAATTATTGATCAAAATAGCATAGTAGTATTCTGTATGCTGCAATTCTCATAAGTCAGGGAATACGCAACCGTACTTAACACAACAAACTGTTGTGAGTGATTGCTATATATATTACATGCTGTGCATATGTTTACGTACAAAATCTCTCTCTCTCATAAATATATATATATTATATATACTTGGCCGTGCACAGACATTTTGAGGGGCAGTGGCCTAAACCAAAAAAAGGGGCACTAAGGGGGTGATTGCTTGTTAACACAAATTATCCAGTTATTACAAAATGTACAATTAAAAGAGAAGATAGCACATGCTCAAATACATTTTAGACTTTATTGTAGATGTTTTGATAGAACATAACAATTACACATTGCTGGTAATGCTTTTACTCCCTTCGCTCTTTCTCTCTCTGTCTCTGTCTTCTTTTTTGTGAAGCCATTGTTTTTTGTTAGTCTTTTTTTTTGGGAGGGGGTCTACAAAGTGTGCTAACAACAGAACATGTTGTTGTTTGTATTAGATCTGATCGAGAGTACAATAATTTGATTAGACAAACAGCTAATTCTAAGAATGTGAATATGTAGTACAAGTTGTTAGCACTAGTAGAAGACCAAGAGCAAAACATTACCGACATAAATACAAAAAATTTTCGCAGATTCAACCACTGTCTTGCATAGCCTACCTGTTAATGCGACAGCTTTCGTGAACTCGTGAACTTTCGTGTCGTGTTCAGTCCTAGTTTCAAGAGAGCGCCGCAGACACATACTGTGAGTGATGCTGCGCTTGCGGCGTGCGGAGCGAGCTGGAAAACCTGGAGTGGATTAGCGGAATCAGCGGAATGCTTTGAGCGGAGCGGTGGGGGTGGGGAACAGGGGCACCTTAGTCGATGAGGACAGAGGGGCAGTGGCTCTGGCCACCCGGCCACCCCCCCTGTGCACGGCCCTGCTCTCTCTCTCCCTTTCTATCTCTCTCTCTTTCTTTCCCCCTCTCTCTCCCTCTCTCTCTCTCTCTGCGCATGCGTGGACGGAGTTTGTGAGCGTGTACCGAAGGTGTGAGTGAAAACTTATATTTTTGTTATTTTCTTTAAATTGTATGTTGTGTGATTTGAGTGAGCGTTGAGTGGTGTGTAGCGAGTAGTGTGTGAGAGTGAGTGAGTGAAAGATGCGCGGTAGCCTTGTTTTCTTTGGTTTCGGCGTCTTGACTTTTTTAACCCTGACACGTAAACATGGGTTTAAACTTTTACCGACTGTCGCGTGCACCTTAGAGGAGGCGCCTCAGAGGTAGCTAAGCTAATCGGTGGGAAGAGCATTGTAATAGTAGTGTAAATGTATTAATACTACATTTTACACACTGTTTTCCCTCATATATACGCTCTCGTGCAATCCTGTGAACCCTACAAACAACACGTTCATGAACAAACGTTCATTATAAGCGTCTGCATTTTCATATCCATGTTCTACAAAATAAATCGAATTGAATGCTGCAAGACGTTTTGCATTTATACACAAATCCTGACATCTTACTCAAGTTTTTTTTTTCACTAAAGTGTAGAACACACACACATTATATATATATATATATATATATATATATATATATATATATACACACACACACACACACACACACACACTTCAACCTGTGTTTTATATTAGCAGAATAAAGAGTCTTTTAAGGAGAGATGTGTGAAAGCTCTCCAAGTAGTTTGAAAATCGGGGTTTTTGCTTCATATCAATCAGATGAGAAGTAACTAGTAACTAACTCCTTGAGTAGTTTTTTCATCAGATACCTTTTTACTCTTACTCAAGTAACTATTAAGATTGTTAAAAGTACTTGTACTTTTACTTGAGTACAGATTTTGGATACTCTACCCACCTCTGATTATAACTAAGGAAAATCCCAAATTCAGTATCTCAGAAAATTAGAATATTACATAAGACCAATGTAGCGTGTCTGGGATGGACACCTTCACCCACAAGAACCACACAACCACTCAGCGATGAAATTTGGCACTTTTAATCTGTTAATAGAGAGAAATCGGACCGACGGGTTAGCAGCTCCTCCCACTCTGGTACAGACCGCAGACTGCATGCGTCCACCAGCCTCGTGCAGTGAGACTCAAGCAAACAAAAAAAAAACATGTAAATAAAGAAATAATAACAATAATAGTTACAACATATAGATTTCCTGTTTCCATTTTTTATACTAAACAATATGCTCCCAAATACACTACATTTGTGTATATTGCATTGAAATAAACATATCTAACCATTTTACACTTGCATCACACGCAAATATGTATCCTACTTTAAACAAAACAATTACAACCCATACTTAAACCCAGTGTATGTACACATTACATTCAAAATTAAATAATGTGCTCAGCATATCATACATAGTCATGTGCAAGCCGCACAATGTGCATCACACTCAGCACAAATAATCAAATTACATTCTTACCCTTTTATAACACTTTACATAAAACATTCGTCAACTATCAACCAACTCTTGTTTCTTCTATAAAACAAAACATAACAGATAGTGTACCTGTTAATAGAGAGAAATCATCGGAACGAACGGCTTAACAGCTCCTCCCACTCTGGTACACACTAAAATTAGCATACAATGTTAATTAGTTAGCGCCACAACCTACTGACTTACTCAAAATCACACATTAAACAGTACATCTTTGTTGCAGCTAACACTGTTGAATGCTGAAACAATTCAATCACATTAATCCAGTGATTAATATCACTGGATTAAAGCAAAACCATCAAGCAAAAACATCAGCATACCAGAATTGTTTATAAGGAGGACTGCAGACTGCATGCGTCCACCAGCCTCGTGCAGTGAGACTGAAGCCTATGCATATCACACGTTGAGAACCCCCAGGTGTGCCCCGTTGATGGCACTCCCTCCCCAAACAAGTACTCAAAAAAAAAAGGTTCCTCGAACTTTTAGATAAACCAATTAAACAAAAGTGTTTAGAAATGTTTGTTAGATTAAATAAAAATTATGAAACCAAAATTTTGTGAAGTACATCACTTCACCTCGAATATACAAAGTGTAACATTAATATAAAAAAATTAATTTGAGAAAAGGGGGAAAAAAAGAGCTTCAATACAGGAACATATAAATAAGAGAAAAGAAAATTCAAAACAAAAACCCAGTCAAGGCACTATTTATACCAGTTACACCAATACAAAGAAAGGATTTTTAGAAATCTGGGCCAACTGAAATGTCAAATTTCGACATTGGAGACCCCACCTTTAAGTGAACTTTTATCCAGCTGTGATTTGAAAGATTATCTGTTTTTATGAGGAGATTTTAACTCTATTCAAAATGACTCGATGGATAGGATCCACTCAGAACCTCATGCAACATCGAAGTATGCACTAACGTGTCTTTTAAAAACTTGAATGTTTCTTTACTGAATGTTGCTAATTCTATTGGGTCTTTTAGATTTTTCTGGACTTCTTTTAGAAAAGCGAAGAGAGATTCCTCCTGTAGACAATGGTGAGACCATGGAAAGGTTTTAATCCAGCAGCTCTGCCAGGAGTACACTGCCAACGTCACAAGGGACATCACCAAGTCATTAAGAGAGCTGGAGATAGATATAGTGGAACTCCAGGCTTTAACTGAGTCCACAGGAAACAGGACATTTTGAAAACCTCATAGTAAAAAAAAGCATTGATGGCGGATATATTGGGCACAAAAGCACAAGGAGCTCTCGTTCCTTCACGTTTTAAAGGAATCAATGAAATAGATTATAACCTCACGGTTATACTTCGGACTGGAGAAAAAGAATGGACAGAGCAGATTCATGCACAAACTGTGCACAAAGGATGGGCAACAAATAACACACAGTAATGACATCAGATGGTATGCCACAAACTTCTACAGCGATCTGTATGAGAGTGTATACTGTGACAATGAAGAGCTGTTAGAGAGCTTTCACAGAGGACAGTGCTGCACTGGAAGGCCCACTGGTTCTGGAAGAGCTGCAAGCCGGCTTGAACACCATGGCGGGTGGAAAAGCACCTGGAATAGACGGCCTACCAGCAGAATTCTATAAATTCTTCTGGCAGGAACTGGGAGAAGATCTGCTGGAGGTTCATACCAAAAGCTGTGAAGAAATGTGTCTATCCCTGAGCAGCCGGAGAGCGGTAATCACACTTCTCCCCAAGACAGGGGATCTACAGGACATTAAGAGCTGGCATCCCAATATCACTGCTCTGCACAGACTACAAGATAATGTCCAAAGTGCTGGCTAACCGTCTCAGAGATGCCATGGACTCTATAATACACGTTGACCAAACATACTGTGTGCCTAATAGATCTATAATTGATAACGTTTTTTTTAATTCGGGACATTTTGAACGTCTCCAGCTCATTGACAATTGACCTTGGTCTACTTTCACTGGATCAGGAAAAAGCTTTTGACCGGGTTGAGCACAAATACCTCTGGTCTTATAGCAATGATAAAGGTGATGTACCAGGATTTTGAAAGTGTACACAAGAACAACGGAGTGTTAAGCGCTCCCTTTAATGTAAAGTTCTTTACCAGGTATGTTTTACACTTTATCAACTGAACCGTTTTTATATTGATTACGAATGTCTCTAAATTGTTTTATTCTTCCTGGTTTTAATGTTCCACGTGTTTTATCTGCGTATGCAGATGATGTTATGGTTTTAGTACAAAATCAAAACGGAATTAAGGTTTTAGAAAAAGTCGTTCTGGAAAAAGAGAAAAAATCAAGAGAATCAACTGGAAAAAAAGTGAAGCTATTGCAATAGGAAATTGGACCTTCGGTTTACCAAAACTCGCAAATGGACTAAAGTGGACAAAAGAATTCAGATACCTAGGGATTTATTTAAATGATGAAAAGAAAAACTGGGAAGGAGTGTTAGGAAAAATAGAAGGTAAACTAAAAAACTGGGAATGGCTAAAATCGAACATGTCGCTAAGGGGTACTGGTGGCCAACAATCTAGTAGCCTCAAAGCTGTGGCATCGCCCAGCTTGCCTGGAACCCCCTAATGTGACCTGAAGTCGGTGACCCATACTCAGAATTTGTTCTCTGCGTTTAACCCATCCACAGTGCACACACACAGCAGTGAACACGCACACACCCTGAACACACACCCGGAGCAGTGGGAGCCATTTATGCTGCGGCGCCCGGGGAGCAGTTGGGGGGGGTTCGGTGCCTTGCTCAAGGGCACCTCAGTCGTGGCCGGCCCAAGACTGGAACCCACAACCTTAGGGTTGAGAGTCAGGCTCTCTAACCATTAGGCCACGATTTCCGTGCCTTGTCGAAAAAATTGCCAATTGCCAAACAACACTAGTCAACTTTGTATGGGACAAATTACACTGGGTTCCTCAGAGAGTTCTCTTCCTACCTAAGGAAGAAGGAGGGCAGGGCCTAGTTGACATTAGGAGCAGAATCGCAACATTTTGTTTTCAAACCGTACAAAAATACCTGATTAGATCTGATTCCCTGATATGGAGAGATTTTATGAGTTTTATTTTGCAAAAAATCAGTGGCTTTGGTTGTGATCTTACTTTATTTTTAGTGGACCCAAGTGTTTTAAATGTTTCTAACATGTCAAACGTTTATAAAAGTGTATTTAAAGCATGGAGTCTCTTTGCGCGTGGATCCCAAGGCCCTGCGGTCTCACTATATTGGCCTTTAGTGGGAGGAGGATGATTGGACATCAAAGACACTTCTGCAGGCCTCACACAAACTCTGCTGTCCCAAAATGTCACAACTTTGAGGTGACTATTGGACACTGTAGGACCGAATTTCAAAGACACGAGAGCGGTGGCCAAGTCATTCGGGCTACAGTCACTGTGACACGCTGAAATCAACATCAACAAATGGATCAGCAAGGAACTGATTTTATTGAAGGAATACCACGAAAGCACTGAAACACCGGATAAAGGCGACCCTTTCCCTGAACTGGAACTTTTACCAAAGCTTGATGGATTTAATGGTTTGTACCTTGATACAGACAAAGGACATGTTTTACCTATCTATGAAACAAAAGGAAAAGAAATTTACAAATGTTGTGTAAAAACTATAAATGAAGAAAGCTGGATGAAAGGAAAGATACGGTGTGGAGTGCAAAGCTTGGGGTTTTAGCTGACACTAAGCCAGCATGGAGAGTGTTTTATAAATTGCCACTTCGAAAATGAGCAGGTGATTTAGAGAATTAAGAGATTTAGTGGAAGAATTTTACATGGACTAGTGCGGGTCAATGTTTTAATTTCTAAGTTAAATCCAGATGTTTTAAAGACATGTCCCTTCTGTACAGAAACTGTTTCTCACTGTTTTTTAAAATGCAAAAGACCTGACGCTCTCTTTGAGCTGCTGAAAACACTTTTTATCTCCTTTGGTGAAGCATGGTCCCAGATACGTTTTATTTTTGGAGCTGGGTATAAAAAAACAGAAAAACAGAAATGTGAACTGATCAATTTTATTATCGGAGAAGCAAAAATGGCCATTTACATTAGTCGGAAAAATGACGTAGAGAAGAAAGGTTTGATCATTCATTTATTTCTGTTTTCAGAGCTCTAGTGAAAGCTAGAGTCAAAATAGATTTCTTTTTTTAAGCAATGAATGATATGTGCACTTTTATTTTGAAATGGTGTTTTGCAAATGTTATGTGTTATTGATGAGGATGATGATGATGATAATGATGATGATGAGCTAATTTTTAACAGCCTTTTACACTAAAAACAACTTTTTTAAAAGTGCTGCTGGTTTTTAACCTTGTATTGGAACTTATTGTTTATTTAATAAAGCTGAGTTAAAAATCTAATTATCTCGCTCTCTCTCTCTCTCTCAGTCTCTCTCACTCGCTCTCTCTCTCTCTGTCTCTCTCGCTCTCTCTCTCGATCTCTCTCTCTGTCTCTCTCTCTCTCTCGTCCTTAATCAATAGGGAATTGAGAGCAAAGTTCACGCAGTTGCTTTGTGCAAAAGTTTGTTACATGGACTTCATTTCTTCATTTTAACACAAGCGTTGTAAGGTAAAAGGTAAGAAATGTCACAAATTTTTTTTATATTTCTTTAAATGTAACTTTAATATAAACATATTGTGTTTACATGTGAGAGTGTGTAATTAAACTCGTATGTAATTAAATGACATAACTCACCAACTAAGTCTTGGTGTCTTGTGCTGCTGATTAAATGATGTATGTTTCAGCTTGAACAATAAACATTGCTATTAAAGCACATTTGCTTTTTCAATGAAGCTACATAATTTATGTGCTTTAATGTGATAGGATTATTGTCCCATCTTCATGGTGCAGTTTCAGAAAAGATTCTCTCTTGATACTAGCCAAAAAAATGTTGAGATTTATGAGCAATATGGCCGTCACCTGCCAATCAACTCTAATGGGGCGGAGTTTAATGTACTGAAACAGCTTGTGATTTTTAACTTGAATGAAGCTTGGCACGTATCTCCAGCACCAACTCCTCACTCACTCACTCACTCACTCATTTTCTACCGCTTATCCGAACTACCTCGGATCTCAGGCGTCATCGGGCATCAAGGCAGGATACACCCTGGATGGAGTGCCAACCCATCGCAGGGCACACACACATTCTCATTCACTCACGCACTCACACACAACGGACAATTTTCCAGATGCATGTCTTTGGACCGGAGGAAACCCCCGAGGCACGGGGAGAACATGCAAACTCCACACACACAAGGCGGAGGTGGGAATCGAACCCCAAACCCTGGAGGTGTGAGTCGAACATGCTAACCACTAAGCCACCGTGCCCCCCGCACCAACTCCTGATAATTAAAATCAGGGGCTAAAACTCTGAGGATAAAAGTGAAAACTTGGTATTCTACGTATGTTTTTATCCGAGTTGATGGGTGTATTGTTAATGCTGTTAAAACATGCTTGTCATCTGCCAGTTAGCCTGCAGCAGGCATTTGATGAGCAATCATTGAAAAATGAGCAATCATTGAAACTTGAATGGTTGGCTCATTCAGTGGCCCGGAAAAACCTGCTAAGATTTGTTTAAATTTGAATAAATATGTAAAATGAGTTGGATAGGTTTAAATGCATATTTTTCACCTGCAATACCAAAGCCACCACCTGTTAATAGCCTATTAACTCCTTAGTGTCATTAATAGGGATGAGCCGGATACTCGGCTGAAACGAGTATCGGGTACGGATAAAGCACTTCTGCCGAGTAAGAGTATTATACGAGTAATACGAGTCAATATCTGTGCTCGGATTGAATGAAAATCATCATTGGGTATCTGATTGTGTCAGCATTCTGTGATAGGCTAGTCACAGCGCCCCTCCCCTACACACATACAGATCAGTCACTCAGTCACTCGGGTTCGCGGGTCTTTTCCGTTAACGTTTAGGGTTTCTTCAGCTTTTTACTTCGGGTTGTAACGTTAATAATACGTACTTACTAACCAGTAGAGTTCTGGTAAACGTGGGTTTGTTCAGACATTTACATTTACATTTACATTTACAGCATTTGGCAGACGCCCTTATCCAGAGCGACGTACATAAGTGCTTAAATCTCTAACATTGAATACATTAATGCTGGATCACTAAGTTACATACTTAAGATACCATGAGTTTAAAACATTTGTTCAAAGTTACAATGAAAGTGTCAAAGGTGTGTTTTTTTTTTTTTTTTTTTTTTTTTTTTTTTTTAAAATTCAAAGATAATGAAAGAAGTGCTAGTTGAAGTGTTTCCTGAATAAGTAGGTCTTCAACCGCCGCTTGAAAATATCCAGTGACTCAGCTGTCCGGACCTCTAGGGGAAGTTCGTTCCACCACCTTGGTGCCAGTACAGAGAAGAGTCTTGTAGTATACTTGCCTCTTACCCTGAGAGATGGTGGAACCAGTCGAGCAGTGCTGGTAGATCGGAGGGTGCGGGGTGCAGTGCGAGGAGTGATGAGGGCTTTGAGGTAAGAGGGAGCTGGTCCATTTTTGGCTTTGTAGGCCAGCATCAGTGTTTTGAATCTGATGCGTGCAGCTACCGGAAGCCAGTGGAGGGATCGCAGCAGCGGGGTGGTATGAGAGAACTTTGGCAGGTTGAAAACAAGCCGGGCAGCTGCATTTTGGATCATTTGCAGAGGACGGATTGCGTTCATAGGTAGACCTGCCAGCAGTGCATTGCAGTAATCCAGTCTAGAAATGACAAGAGACTGAACAAGTACCTGAGCAGCCTGTGTGGACAGAAATGGTCGAATCCTTCTAATGTTGTAGAGAAGAAACCGACATGAGCGAGTCACATTAGCAACATGAGAGGAAAAGGACAGTTGATTGTCCATGGTTACCCCAAGGTTGCGAGCTGTGGCTGAAGGGGAGATCAGATCGTTGTGCAAGGATATAGCAAGATCATGACCTGGGGATGAATCACCTGGGATGAAGAGCAGCTCAGTTTTGCTAGGATTAAGCTTTAACTGATGAGCAGTCATCCATGATGAAATTTCTGCCAGACATGCAGAGATCCGGTCAGAAGCTGTGGCATCTGCGGGTGGGAAAGAGAAGATAAGTTGTGTATCATCAGCATAGCAGTGGTAAGAGAACCCATGTGAGGAAATAACTTCACCAAGAGAGTGAGTATACAGGGAGAAAAGAAGAGGACCAAGTACTGAGCCTTGTGGGACGCCAGTGGAGAGTCTGCGTGGAGCAGATGTCACTCCCCTCCATGTTACCTGATATGAGCGTCCTTCCAGGTAGGAAGCGAACCATTCCCAAGCTGATCCGCATATCCCAAGACTCCTGAGGGTGGCTAAGAGAGTCTTATGGTTGACCGTATCAAACGCTGCTGAAAGGTCAAGGAGGATAAGGACAGATGAGAGATTGGCTGATCTAGCAGCATGTAGTTTCTCAGAGACATCTAAAAGGGCTGTCTCTGTGGAATGAGCTGCTTTAAAGCCAGACTGGTTGGGGTCTTGGAGGTTGTTCTGTGAGAGATAGACAGACAGTTGATTAAAGACAATGCGTTCAAGAATTTTTGAAAGAAACGAGAGAAGTGATACCGGTCTGTAGTTACTGATGTCTGATGGATCCAGAGCAGGTTTCTTCAGGATGGGAATAACCCTTGCTCTCTTGAAGGTAGTTGGTACCTGACCAGATGCTATGGATCTATTGGTGATATAGTTGTAATGAAGGGCAGAAGGTCTTGCGAGATGGTCTGCAGCAAAGTGGAAGGGAGTGGATCCAATGGGCAGGTGGTAGGATTGCAAGACTGGATGAGTTTTAGAATCTCTTCTGCTGTTACAGTTGAGAAATGTGACAAAGGTGTAGGGGAGTCCATACTCTGAGATGTAAGTGCAGTCGGGGCTGAAGTGAAGGTCCGGCAGATTTCCTCAATCTTCTCCTGGTAGAAAGAAGCAAAGTCTTCTGCAGTCAGGGAGGATGAAGAAGGTGGAGCCGGGGGGTTGAGCAGAGAAGAGATGATGTTGTGGAATTTCCGAGGGTCATGTGAGGAAGCTTCAAGCTTTTCCTTGTAGAAGGAAGTCTTGGCAGAAGTCACATCTGAGGAGAACTTGGTCATGAGTGTTCGGTAAGAATCAAGATCTGCATCAAGTTGTGATTTCTTCCACTTTCTCTCTGATGATCTTAGCTCTCTTCGATTGTTGCGCAGCACATCTGAAAGCCAAGGAGCAGAACAAGAAGTTTTCTTGGGTTTAGTGGACATAGGGCAGAGGAAGTCCATAGTTGAGGAAAGAGATGAGAGGAAAGTATCTGTGGCCGAGTCCAAGGGCAGTGAGGAAAAAGACTCAGGATCAGGAAGGGAAGAAAGAGTGCCAGAAGCTACAGAAGAAGGGGAGACAGAGTAAAGGTTGCGGCGGGTTAGAGCGAGGGGGTGAGAGGTAGTTTTAGGTAGGGTAGGGAGAGTGATGGTAAAGGATACCAGGTGATGATCAGAGACGTGTAGTGGGGTAGCAGTCACGTCTGTAGCTGGAGAAGGACGGGTGAAAACCAGGTCCAGCACATTGCCTCCTTTGTGTGTGGGGATGTAGCTGTTGAGTGTGAGTGTGAATGAGTCAAGAAGAGACAGGAGGGAAGAAGAATGTAGCTTGTCAGAGGGGAGGTTGAAGTCACCAAGCACTGTCAGGGGGGAGCTATCAGAAGGGAAAGCACTAAGCAGTGTGTCCATTTCTTCCAAGAAGTCACCTAGGGGACCAGGAGGGCGGTAAACAACAATGATAACAAGGTTAATTGGAGAGGTAACTGAAATGGCATGGAATTCAAAAGAGGAGATGGTTAAATGAGACAAGAGGAGAGGTGTAAAGCACCATTTCTTTGACAGCAATAAACCTGTACCACCACCCCTGCCTGTTTCTCGTGGTGAGTGAGAGAAAGCATAGGCAGAGGATAAAGCAGCTGGTGTAGCAGTGTTCTGTGGGGATATCCAGGTCTCTGTTAGCGCAAGAAAATCAAAGGAGTAATGGGAAGTTAAAGCAGAGATAAAATCAGCTTTTTTCACAGCAGACTGGCAATTCCAGAGCCCACCTACCACCACTGTTTGAGACTTACACAACAGAGGAGGGTAGATGAGGTTACTGGGATTGTGACCTCTGCTCTGTGGACGAGAGTGTCTGCGAGTGTAGGAATTGAGTACAGAGATGGGTTTAAGGCACATATTTGCAGTCAAGAGTGAGAATTAAGGTATGGTAGAATATAGCAAAATAGTATTAGACACAAAGTTTACAATGAGAGAGAGAGAGAGAGAGAGAGAGAGAGAGAGAGAGAGAGAGAGATACTTACAAACCGCTACAGACGCTAGCGTCTGTAGCGGAGAACCTTCAATTTAAATAGGTAAGCCCTGCCCCCAATTCACACCTTAAGGTAGACTGAAACTACTCCTGATTAATCAGCTGAGAGAACAACAAGGACCAACACTATAAAAATCAACAATGGTATAGAATATAACAATTCAAATCACACTACTCTAGAACAAAGTGAGTTAAGCAGATAGTATACAAAAGTCAGGAACCTACTTTACCAGAAGACAATATATTCAAATGAAGAGAGTTAAAGCACACTGAAGAGTAGGCTGGTTCACCTTCAATTTAAATAGGTAAGCCCTGCCCCCAATTCACACCTTAAGGTAGACTGAAACTACTCCTGATTAATCAGCTGAGAGAACAACAAGGACCAACACTATAAAAATCAACAATGGTATAGAATATAACAATTCAAATCACACTACTCTAGAACAAAGTGAGTTAAGCAGATAGTATACAAAAGTCAGGAACCTACTTTACCAGAAGACAATATATTCAAATGAAGAGAGTTAAAGCACACTGAAGAGTAGGCTGGTTCACCTTCAATTTAAATAGGTAAGCCCTGCCCCCAATTCACACCTTAAGGTAGACTGAAACTACTCCTGATTAATCAGCTGAGAGAACAACAAGGACCAACACTATAAAAATCAACAATGGTATAGAATATAACAATTCAAATCACACTACTCTAGAACAAAGTGAGTTAAGCAGATAGTATACAAAAGTCAGGAACCTACTTTACCAGAAGACAATATATTCAAATGAAGAGAGTTAAAGCACACTGAAGAGTAGGCTGGTTCACCTTCAATTTAAATAGGTAAGCCCTGCCCCCAATTCACACCTTAAGGTAGACTGAAACTACTCCTGATTAATCAGCTGAGAGAACAACAAGGACCAACACTATAAAAATCAACAATGGTATAGAATATAACAATTCAAATCACACCACACAGACATGGTGCTTGCTTGGTAGAATGCGACTCGCATTGCGTCTCTGCCTGTCGGAGATTTTTTTCTTTTTTAAACCTCATGCTGTCTCTAACCAGTAACCAGACACTGAGTGTCTGACACGTTTTTGCTGTATTTCATAAAAACATAAAGGTAGTAAGCTAGTGTTATAAATATTACAAATTAATTATTACCGGTTAAAGCCCCGCCCGTTTCAAGATAAGCCCCACCCACTCCGAGTACGGATACAGATACAGATAATTCATATGGTTAACAGATACGGATACAGATACAGATAATGCTGTACTCGCTCATCCCTAGTCATTAATGTATTTATATAATTTGTGTTATTGATGCATTTTATGCACTAGGAATTACTAGACCTTGACACACAAACACAGACAAACTAACATCTCACAGTATTCCATGACATTTAAACAATATTATAATTATTAATAACTATCAAGTCAGGTCAAAATTTATTTATCAAGCACTTTTAATACAAAATAAGTGCTTTATGATAAGATATATAGTGTGTACTAATTAACTGTTCAACATAACATTTTATAATAACATTATAGTGTTTAACATTATAAAATGTTTATACAGATTCACATTAAGATAAAGGTAGTTTCAAAACACCTTCCTGCTGGCTGTGTAGTTCCTTTCCCACCTCCCTCAACTCAGCTTTTGTCCTTTGGCCTTAGAGCTATGTCCAGTGCTGGACCTGGAAGATTGGCCATTTGTTTGTTTCTGTTTGAATGATTCTTTGTGTTATCTACAAACTCAGTATTGGAATATGCACACAACAATGTTATGGTATGTATGTCGTACAAATCACTTAATCAGTTGTGTGAATAAAGGATATCCCTGAATTTCAGATCTACAGTATGACTTGCAGTGTTGCTGTGATTGGAGGAGGAACCTCTGGATTGACCTGCATAAAGTGCTGTTTGGATGAAGGTCTGAAGCCAGTGTGCTTTGAGAGCAGTGATGACATTGGAGGACTGTGGAGGTTTAAGGTGGGGAATTGGATTTATTTTTGTTTTGCAATGAATTAACATGGTGTATTAGACTGATTGATAGGACTAACCTATAGATAATATATCCCCCATCAAACAAACAAAATTCAGAAACTACAGAGGCAATAGGGCAATAATGTTTTGTGACTAGGTTTTAATAATACCTCACTATAAAGGTAATTGTTAATAATGGGACCACTTGAATGAATTGGTATGTATGCACTTAAGCATGAAGACATTGCACACTATCTTCCTAGATTTATCAAGGCTTTTTCAAATAAATGAATAAACAAAGAAATAACTGCCCTTCGAACAGTGTCAGACAATGAACATGGGAACTAAATGTGCAATTTGCAAAGCAAACTTTGGTTTACGCATAAGGGATATAAACTCATCATAACATTCAAATCACTGGGTGAACACTAGTTATATCATAACAATGGCATCAATGGTGGAATATATTAGGCAACAAGTGAACAGACAGTTCTCAAAAATGATGTGTTAGAACCAGGAAAAATGGATGAGCATAAGGATCTGAGCAACTTGGCAATGGTCAAATGTTGATGGGTAGATGACTAAGCCACAGCATCTCCAAAACATCAGGTCTTGTACCATGTTCCCGGTATGCAGTGGTTAATACCTAACAAAGATGGACAAACAGTTTACAGGGTCATGTGGAGTAAAGGCTAGCCCATCAGGTCTGATCCCACAAGGATGAAACAAATCAGACAACTGACAGAATCAGGGTCTGAAACAGAAACTGGACCTAGATAAGACAAGACGATAAATAGACAATAAGTCACTAAAGTCTGTATCCAGAACTGATATATACATACACATTTACACCTACAGTATAGTGCAAAGTCCAGTGTTGTGATAATGATTAATGAAGCATATATTGTGCAAACATAGTATATGATCTACATTTTCAACAGGGATTTGAGCTTTAGAGTGCTTTCCCTGTCAAGCTCAGAACACACAGACAGCACACATCTAGGGGGTTAGTGCAAAGGCAAGAAGAACTACTTCTTGAAGCCAGCACAGCAGATTCATGTAGACTGCATACTGACACAGCAGGAACTGTAGCCAGATGGCACAAAGAAGCGTATTAAACAACAGAATCAATGCAGAGAACTGAAAATCCACCAAAAAAAGTTGAATGATAATTAAAGAAGGACCTTGTGGGGTTTCAGAGGGAAGAAGAATGGACTGTTTGCAGTCCCATAAAATTGGAGGACTGATGTAGCCAGGACTCAAGACTCAATCAGAGAATGCATACCTTCTGTGAAATCGTCTCTAGCTAGGTGGTCAAACCTGGAATAAAAGTACTGCTTTTCACAATGTTGCCAATCCCCAAAAGATTGGGGATTGGGGGTGAGCAGACCTCACCCTCAACTACAGTAGATGACACAGAGTGATTGTGGAACTATAAAAGGTGTTCTGCTTTGTGCTAAACAACCACTAAAACTCTTATGTAGGTGTTGTAGTGTAGAACAGGTAGATCATGAGATTTGTAGGTTTAGAAACTCCTTCACTAGTAAAGAAAGATGGGCGTTAATAGCAGTATAACTACACGGCAACAAAACATCCTCCAGTGTTGAAGGAACATCCAGAGTGTTGAATTAGGACCTGTCAGAGTTTATGTCCAGGTGAACAAAATAATCTCTGAAATTGTCAAAACAAGACTCCTCAGTCATGTTCTTTCTCCCAATGCATATTCATTTCACACCTTCATGCATGAGCTCAATGGCATAATAATTAGGAGTGTATTTAGTAGTAGAAGGCTTAAAGTCAAAGGCCACCAGGCTCACATTTTACTGCTGGTTATATATGCCCTATATAATTGTGTATGTGACAAATAAAATAAAAATCTTGAATCTTGAATCTTAACCTCATAATGGCTGGTGGTGTTAGGCTGGCCTTTACCAGTCATACCTCGAGCAAACTTCTCCACATGCAGCAGGCAGGAGCTTCCAATGGAGACAATGTTCATCATATATCTCACCACCTCAGGTGGGACACCAGGAACCCTAGCCACTGTTCTTCTTTGGGCTTGGGTTTTATTATGCTCTAGAAAAAAAACTTGGCCAGTTGTATTTTCAGGAGTTACAGGAGTTGGGCACTGACATGGTCAGTGTGGCATGGCACCATTCTCACCTGCCCATTTTGTCAGGTGATCACAGGGAGAAAAACAAGCTGAGGACATGAATACAGAGCACTTTTTCCTTTATTATAATCCAGTTAGACAATTTGGGCAAAAAAAGGACACAGGCATTTGTTAATAAATTAGCACCTCTACTTTTGTCAGTGTTTAATGAATCCTCGGAAAATGGTTAGTTTCCCAACTACTATGACCCAAGCTTTGATAGTTCTTCTTTTGAAGAGTGACAAAGATCCAACTTTATGTGGTTCCTATAGGCCTCTATCTTTGTTAAATGCTGATGTAAAATTCTGGCAAATACTATAGCTCTGCACCTAGAGAGAGTGTTGCCCAGCGTTATTTCTGAGGAGAAAAACAGTTTAATTAAGAAACGTCATTTATTTTTTAATACTCGCACTCTTTTAAATATTATTATATATGGTACCTGAGATTGTGATTTCAATTTATGCTGAAAAAGCATTTGATAGGTGTCAGGGATCAGCGCGGACCTTTGGACACTTTTTTTTCCTTTTTGCCTTTTTTTCTCCGGGGAAGGACGCCGCTCCGTTTCCGGTTTTTCCCGAGGAGGACGTCGCGTCACTTCCCCCTGGGACTGCTCCGTCAGTTCTTCCGGGCCTGAGTCCAGAGACATCGCTCCGCATTTCTCCGGTGAGGGACGCCGCTCCGTTTCCGGTACATATCCCGAGGAGGACGTCGCTTCACCATGTTCGCGGAGGATGTCGTGATCCTGGTTGGCCCCCCTTTTTTCTTTTGTTTGGCGCCCTGCGGCATCGCCCCGCATGTTCCGGTGAAGGACGCCGCTCCGTTTCCGGTACAGATCCCGAGGAGGACGTCGCTTCACTATTTCCGCGGGGGGTGCTGCAGGTCCGAGGAGGAGGATCCTTCCCCCCTGGACTGTCCCGTCAGTCCTTCCGGGCCTGAGTCCAGTGACCTCCTCACCACGTTCGTGGAGGAGGTCGTCATCCTGGTTGGCCCCCTTTTTTTTTGGTGCCCCGCAGCATCGCCCCGCACGTTTCCGGTGAAGGACGCCGCTCCGTTTCCGGTACAGATCCCGAGGAGGACGTCGCTTCACTCTTTCCGCGGGGGGTGCTGCGGGCCCGAGGCGGAGGATCCTTCCCGCCCTCCCGCCCCTTTTCTCTGGTCGCCGAGGCGGGGGTTTGGCCGTGGTGCGTCGGGGGATGTTGCTCGGCACCTCAGTTCGGCGGTGGACGTCACTCGGCCCTACAGCTCGGCTGTGGACTTCGCTCGGCCCTTCAGCTCGGATGCGGACGTCGCTTCGGCCCTTCAGCTCGGCTGTGGACGTCGCTCGGCCCTCTTTGGCTGGGCCGCCGTGTGCCCTGCTCCCCCCACCTACCTCGCCGTGTGCCTTGGCTCCCCTCGCCTACCTCGCCGTGGTCCTTGCTCCCCCCACTGGCCTCGCCGTCGTCCTTGCTCCCCTCACCTGCCAATCACCGTGGGCCTCGCCCCCCCTCCTGGACCTTGTCGGGTTTTGGCGCTTCGGGAGCCGCGCCTTAAGGGGGGGTTCTGTCAGGGATCAGCGCGGACCTTTGGACACGTGCGAATGTTTTTATTATTGTCACGTGTCTGCCACGCCTTCGTCCGCTCCTCCCTGTCTCCTCACCTGTTTCCCATCCTGTGATTGACTGTGTGTGTATTTATGTGAGCCGCGTTGCCAATGGCAGCGCGGATTCATTAGTGTAATTTCCGTTAGTTCCCCGTGTCGTGTGGATGTCTGTTTGTTTCCCTACTGTATTAAACCCCTTTCATTTTTAAGCTATCCTGCCTACGGGTCTGTCTCCTTCCCACTGTATCCGGGGGCCTGACAATAGGGTAGCGTGGGAGTATTTATTTGCTGTATTAAAAAAATGGTTTTGGTAATAAATTTATTAGTTGGGTAAAATTACTTTATACATCACCTCAAGCCAGCATTCAAACAAACAATGTGCGCTCAGAGTATTTTCCATTGAAGCGTGGGACACGTCAGGGCTGCCCTCTCTCTCCATCTTTATTTACTTTGGCCATTGAACCACTGGACATTTCATTACCATCCTCTACTTCATTTAAAGGCGTCATTAGGAACGGCATCGAACACAGACCATCATTGTATGCAGATGATTTGTTGCTCTATGTATCTGAACCTGGATCTGGTCTGCCTGGTATCTTGCCCACTCTTGATACATTCAGCTCCTTTTCTGGATATAAATTAAATTTTCAGAATAATGAATGTTATCCTATCAACACAACTGCTGTGCAACTTAAGCATCTGGACATGCCCTTCAAAATCAGTCCCACTGGATTTAATTACCTTGGTATTAATGTGAAATTTTCAGGTCTTTTTTCTGCAAACTTCAGACAACTCCAGTCGTAACTAAAATGAAGTCTGACCTTTCCCATTGTTCTTACCTAAACACTTCTTTGACTCATTAGATAAAACGATTTATGCTTTCATTTGGTCTGGGGGATCTCCCAGGGTGCATAAGTCATTACTCCAGAGATGTAAGTCTAGCGGTGGCCTGGCACTACCAGATTTTCAGTTTTATTACTGGGCAGCACACATTCATGAGATACAGTGCTGGGTTGAGTCACCTCATTTAGCATGGTGTAATTTAGAAGCCCAGTCATGTTCTTCCTTGTCCTCTATACCTGCTCTTATATACTCTTCTCTTCCAATTAAAACTTCTTTGTATGTTAAAAATTCTGTTGTATTTAATACTTTAAAAATCTGTTATCTATTTAGGAAATGTTTCAAGTTTGTAACTGCTTCTCCTTTAGGTCCGTTATGTAGCAATCATCTTTTTCCCCTTTGTGTCTGGATTCTTTTTTCTCAGTGTGGTATAGCAAAGGAATACATTGTTTTCTTGACTTATACTCAGAGGGATTTTTTAACACTTTTGCTTATTTGTCATCATTGTATGGGCTACCTGCCAGCCACCTCTTTAGATGTTTTCAAGTTATTCATTTTGTTCAGAAATGTTTTCCTGGCTTTCCCTCAGCTCCACCTCTCCAACACTGGGAAGGTTTGCTTACGTACAAATCACAACGAAAAGGTACTGTTTCTGGGATCTAAAAACATATTCTGATTTTTGTGACCAAACTATCCAAAAACAAAGGCTGCTTGGGAGGGAGAACTGGGACTTCAGCTTGGGGACGGGTGGTGGGATAGTGTTGTGAATGACTTTGGTAATGTTTCATGTGCTCGTCTCGCACTTATACAGTTTATGGTCATTTACAGGGTGCATTTTTCTAAATATAGATTGTCTCAAATTTACCCAGATGTCGAGGACAAATGTGACAGATGATCTAACTCACAATGTCACCTGAGTCACATGTTTTTTTTTCTATCCACGACTATATAATTATTGGTCGGGTTATTTCTGTACGATGTCCACTATTCTAAGCCATTCACAAAAGGAAGTTATTAGCTTTACATCATTGTTGACCAGACATCACCTTCTTCTTCAGTGGAAGTCCTCTGTCCCACCATCTCACTCACAATGGCTAAAGAATACAGCTTTTTTTATTAAGCTTGAGAAAATTAAATATACGATAAGAGGTAATACCTCCAGTTTTTATGGCAACCATTTATTTCATATTTCATAGGCCTTCAGGTTTTTGCCAGATTAGGTTTTCTTTCTTTTGTAAATTTAAAATGACTTGTATTCGATAATTAAAAAGGGCCAGGACCCGGGGTGGCTGGGTGATGGGTGGTTTGCTTTCTTCTTTTTCTTTTTACTTCCTTTCCATTATTGTTATTATTGTCATTGTTGTAATTCTTTTACTTTACTCCTTTTTCATGTAAAACCAAAATGGGATTCTGTATTGTTATTTGACTTTGTTTGTTTGCAATAAAAAAAAAAGGGCACAGGCAAAAAAGCAGGTAAGAATCAGCCTATGGTCAATAAAAAATGCAGAGTTAGGCTAAGCTAGGTCAAAGTCAGGAATACATGGCAAAAATCACAGAACAAAGCAGAACAGAAGTGGAAGGGGCAGGACACCACAGATGCTGCACAGCTTGGCTCACAGTGCAAGGGGGAAATTTGTAAGCAATACTGTTATACTGTTCATTAATACTAAATTATACTATTCTCAGACTGTATTGCAAATTATCTAAATAAAAAGGTCTACAGTGAGTAATGCTTTATCTAAAAAAAAAAAAAACCAGTTTTGAGATTAAATCCACAAAGTTCCAAAGAAATTCAGAGTATAGCCCTGGACGTAAATAATAATTAGTGGAATCTATTGAAATATTGCCTATGCTATGAACTAGTCATTGAAGAAGCTAAAATATCGGCAGTCTTTGTATTGTACACGCAATCAAAGGGAAGTTTTAATTTATATTCATTGCTGCCCACTAGTTCTACATTAGTGTTGCTGTGCTTCTTTGCATTTGCAGGAGACCCCAGAGGCCGAACACTCCAGTATATACAAGTCACTCGTCGTAAATACCTCAAAGGAGATGATGTGCTTTAGTGATTTCCCCATGCCAGCACACTATCCGAACTACATGCACCACTCCATGCTGATGAACTATTTACGGCTGTATGCCGAGCACTTTGACCTGCTCAAGTACATTCGTTTCCAGGTTATCATTTCTTCATTTTGCTTTTTACATTTATGATGTTAATATGCATCTGCAGAAGGTAACGTTTGTATTTTTCAGACAACAGTGCTCAGTGTCAGACAGAGGCATGACTTCTCTGCCACAGGTCAGTGGGAGGTGGAAACTGAGAACAGAAATGGACACAAAGAAACACAGGTGTTTGATGGAGTGCTTGTGTGTTCAGGGAGCTTCACACACCCTGTTACACCCCTCTCAGCATTTCCTGGTATAATCATGCTACCACTCTTCATACCTGTAAATCACATAGATGTCAAAGTCAGTCTCATTTTGATCCACTTCTTTTTTTTTCTGCTTTAGGAATAGATACGTTTCCTGGAAAGTGCTCTCACAGCTGGGAATATAAGGACTCGCATTCATTCCATGGGAAGAGAGTGGTGGTTATTGGCATTGGTAACTCTGGTGGGGACATCGCTGTGGAGATCAGCAGAGTAGCAGAAAAAGTAAGCACACTCGGTTCAGCACACTAGCAGAAAACCAAAAACTGGTTAAAACTATTCAGAGACAAAACAATTTTGTTTAAATGAAAATCTCTGTTTGCAGAGCTACACAGAAACCGGTCAACTTTTTATCATAATATACTATTAGAGGTATTCATTTAATCGATGACCAATGTTAGGTAATCAATGTGGAATACACTGATAAACCAAAACATTATGTCACTCACAGATGAAACAAGATTGATTTACATTGAAGATCATATAGTAATAACTGTGCATGCCAAGACCTGGGATTAATTAAATGGTAAGCAAAAATTTGGTTCTCATTGTCAACCTGTTGGATGTGGGAGAAATGGGCATCAAGACTTGAGTGACTCTGGCAAGCGCAAACCATTATAGCCAGACAACTGTAGCGTCTGGTACAAGTCATTTAGATTTCATATCCAAGGCACCCTAAACTTCGGCATCTACTCCTCAACCAACCAATGAGCAACCCAGTTTTACGGTTTTATTGAGGGCCACTTTCCACAGTGTCACACACACCTGGCTCCAGGAGGTCTGGGATCCTACACAAAGACCAGATAAGACCACGCTGTTTCTCTGATTGAACTCATAGGGACCTCAACCACACACACACACACACACACACACACACACGCACGCACTCCCCTGCAAACGCATACACACGCACACACACACACAACACAATGGGACATTCCTTTTACTAATAAAACAAGTAGATAAGATACTCTAAGATTCTTATTCTTATAACCCTGTTGTAATGTGCTTCTTCTGTTAAGGCTTGCCTGACTTAAAATTACTTGCTCCTTACTTTCCTGAAAAGGGTGTATTTTATTTAGGTATCAGAACACAACACTGTATTAACATCAGTTATATTTTAATTACTGATCCTGGCATGTTGATGTATACCTGTTCTAATGCTGTATGTCCTTTTAAGGTTTGATGTCAGAATGTATACAAAATTATCTGTTTTCACTTACCTAATGCAAATGCATTTTGTTTTCTTTTGTGTTTCATTTTTGTCTCTTTCTCCTTTATCAGAACACAATATCGTAGTAACATCAGTTACACTTTGATTACTGATCCGTGTATATAATGTACCGCTGCCTTTATACCGTCATTCCCCTTCATGTTTAGTATCCAAATGACCACAAAATTATCAGTTACTCATTTTTCAATCAATGGTGTATTTTATTTGAGCACGAAAGGCGCTATACCATCTTAATACACCTTGGATAAAAACTTTAAAGTCATCTAAAAATTTGATAGCTAAACCACGCCCACAGACACCTGAAACAAAGAGAGTTTTTCCCTCCGAAATCCGGGTCGTAGTATTGGCCATGTCCCCAAAGATGGGTGGAGTTCGGGACCTTTAAATTGTCACAAACACCACCAATCCGTGGTCAGACTTTCGGAACAGCTTGGAGACGACTCCATCTTCCTTCAAGGAACTACCAGCAAGCTTCACTTCCAATAACAACAACTGCTCTGATCTTGAAGAACTTGGAAGAACATCTGACCCCACCCTAACTGACTCTTCAGAGATTTCTCTGTTGTATCCGGACTCTTGTGCAGCAAGCCAATGCAAGTAACCGTTCCCTTTACCGATCAATTTAGATGCGTATTTCAAGTAGGAATCTCGCATTGAATCGTAAGGTAAATGTAAGTTTCTGTGACGATTTCCCAGTCAGGGTGTGATTAATTTTCACACCTTTACTTTAAAAGTAGTCTAAGCTTGCCATTCCTTTCCTTCCTTTCTAATTTCTTCCTTTCCAGTCTCTTCCTCCCTTTCCCCACTTTCAATTCCTTTTGTGTGTTTTATTTTCATCTTTGTTTTCTCTATTTCTTTTGTTGTTCGTGTAGTTAGTTTTATGTTGTGTTTGTCTCTTTCATTAAACGCCATATTTTTGTTCCACAAGTGATTGTCTCTGAGTATCGCTCATAAACGTAAGGTACCTGCAACATCTGGTCTGAACTAC
Organism: Tachysurus vachellii; assembly: GCF_030014155.1. NCBI lineage: Eukaryota > Metazoa > Chordata > Actinopteri > Siluriformes > Bagridae > Tachysurus > Tachysurus vachellii. The sequence goes on along the minus strand of NC_083462.1, from coordinate 30,478,121 downwards.
ATGCTCTATTAAGTTAATTTAATTGAAATTATGGTATAAAGTAAAAGGGAAGATAGCGCCCTCATAGAATTAATAAAGGTTACACGGCCTGTTCACCGGACGAACAGACCAAATAAGTATAACGTTAATTCCATTACCGTCAATTTCAGCTTAGGATAAAATATTTAGGAGTCACTATAACACGTTATAATTACTTATAAATATTTACCTTGCTTTGCGAGCCAAAATCGCTACATATAATGGTGGAGAATGCGGGCATGTTGTTCAAACTTTGCTTTGTGAGCTAATTCAGCGTCAATTTACTTGTGGTGATTTACTGTGCGCTTGTGGTGAGATAGACTCCGCTTCAGTGAGCACTATTTGATTTTATTTTGTTTCATTTTGTTATTTGAGTCTCGGTTAATCGAAAAGAAAAGAGAAGAATTTAGACTGCAGTCATAATATTAAAAATCCCTCGTAAAGACGAAGAAATCTCTTTACTGCACATTTTAATATTATCAAAATCAGCTGTGAGGATGAAGAAATCTCCCCATTGTTAGATTAAAGATTGATTTGAGCGTGTTCCTCTTATCATCTTTTAAGGCCTTGTAATTGTATCGCTGTTGAAGTCATTGCGTGTTCCAATTTCGTTCAACTAGACGATAGCACTCCGTTAGGTTTAACCATCAGAGTAGTTAATTGATGCGTGCCTAATGCAGATCCAATCATACTGCTGACCAGTGGTCGATTGGTATGTAAAAGGAGTCCCAAGCCTTGATCAAGTAACGAATAAGAACAGCGAAGAAACCCTGTTCTTTTGTTTACTTATTTATTCGGGGGGCAGCGAAGAAAACCTGACCCACCCACTGTGTGCCATTGAGTGGCACAAACTGTTGAATTTGTGGAAAGGAGAAACCTTCCCTCAGTTGTTAAACTGTGATTTGAGTAGTGTAACTCTTATCAGCTAACTCTTAAGACCTAATCTTACATATCAACAGCGAAGGAACCCTGTTGACTATCTACTATCTACTATCTTCTATTGTATCTTTATTATTAAGTTTCGTCCTCTCAGTCTTACAATTTTATAGAGGTAACGAAAAAAAGCCTGCTTCCTTAATTTGAACCGGTCGAAATAAGGTCGCATGACACGTATGGTCAAGAAAAACTACCCCAAATGTTATCAATCACACCCACTAGTGAAGTGATTTAGGGCACCACACTTTCAGATAAACACCCGGTTGTTAAGTAACTAGTATCTTTACAAGCGCTCCCACTTCTAACCCCCTAACTTCAGTGTGTGTGAACTAACTCTCTCTCTCTCTCTCTCTCTCTCTCTCTCTCTGCCACCTAGTTTTTGTGGTTTGTTCCTTCAATTTTATTTCATTTTTATTTTTAGTATCTTCATTTATTATTGTTTTGTTATTCTTATTTTTAATTTTTTTTATTATTCCCATTTTATTATCCGTTATTATCACTTATCAATTTGGGTTTTTGTTTGGTCATGTTTTGTTTTATTACCATTAGTAGTGACCTTTCTTTTTACTGAATTTTTTTTATTTTTGCCGTTTTGTTACCTGCTTTTATTTTGTTTTATTATTATTATTATCATCATTAGTCTCATCTCTCTTTTTTCCCCCTTCTCATTTATTATTATAAATTTTTTTATATATATACATTTTTTCCCCTTTTCCTTTTTTTTTCCTCTCACTTCCTCTCACTTATTTTTAAATTAAACTTTAAACAGAGGGTGAAGCAAATTTTAAAATTCAGTTTCAGCTATTTAGGTTCAACTTTGTAACTCTCCCTCTTCCAGGCCTCGTCCTGCTCTATCACCTTTGTGTTGTGAGTTTGATCTGTCCATTTTCATGCTATTTAGTTGAGGCGTAAGGTAAAGACCTAACTGGGAAATCATCACAGGAAAACTTAGCAAATTAAAGTAGCCAAATCTTTAGATTACCCATTAGGCAAATTGAGTGGACAGCACGTTCTCGCCTATTAGCGTAGGCCACCAATATTGTAAGAACCTGCATTGGAGAGCCGACGAGAAACGGCAGATGAAGAAGACACAGAACTGCAGGAGAAAGTAAAAGGACTACAACAGGCCCTAACCGATCTCCGCGCGGACACAGCACGCAGAGAACAGCAGGAAAAGGACACTCAGGAGGAACTCCGACAAGCCAAGGCCCTTTTGATAAGAGCAGAGACTGAACTTAAGGACAGAGTTGCCAAAGCTAAGGCATACGAAAGGCATCTGCAAAATGCCCGGGAGGAAATCAATGCCCTGTGTCAAGAAAGAACTCACTTAAAAGAAGAACTTGACACAACTCACAGGGAATTAAAACATGCATATAGGTTACAAAGGGACCCTGAAAAGGAAATGCCCAATGTGGAATTTCCCTTGACCAGTGGACTCATACCCCCAAAACAAGTATCAACATTTCAAAAGGGGGGTGAGCAATCCCGACTCAAGCCCTCCCCAGGGTGGGAGACTTTTCAAGAAACCCCGCTTTCCAGTCACAGTGTCACCCCTAAGGAATTGGATAAACTGGCCAGAAACATCCCTACTTTCATGCCAGACCCTGTAGGAGGCTATGACATACATGCCTACCTGCAAGACATTGACTTTCATTTGCAGACTGTAGCTAACGTTACTACACGAGACCAACTCTACCTCCTCAGGATCACCTCCAGCCGCGAGGTACGGAGCTTCCTGGATTGGCAACCAGACAAGATCAAAGAGGATTACCAGCAGCTTCAAGAGGCCCTGATTAAGGAGTTCTCTGACCCAGAGTCAGAGCAAGGACTGTTCACTGCTCTGGACCTAAAACAGAGCAGACATGAAACCACACGAGCTTATTACACCAGGCTCTGACAGGCCTACTTCGGAGCCCGAAATGAGCCAGGAATGGAGGAGGATTTCAACTTCAAAACTTTGTTCCTCAGAAACCTTCACCCTGCTGTAAGTCACCACCTGGGGGTCCTGGCCTGCCCACGGGAAATGTCCATCCAGCAGCTTCGAGACTTAGCCCAAAGAGCCTATACTGTATCAAGCAAAGGAACGTGCCCGAAAAACCCGTAACTCACCACAGGGTCACGGCGGCGCCCGTCCCAAATACCAAGCTGGACGGCCTGGGAGATCCTGGGACAGACCACGACCACCACGCAACCTAAAAGACGGAGCCACCTGGGAAGGACCTAACTGGCCCAAAAGAAATTAGCACTCGACAACACAAACATCAGGTTTCGACTGGAAACAGCAAAAACTCTCGCAACATGCACCAAATAAACCGAAACATGGACCACCAATAACACAGGACCCAGAAAACACTTCAGAAACGGCAGAGATCTTGAGGATTTTAAAGGAAATCATCCAAGACAAACGCCACAGAAAGGACGAGGAGGACAAATCAGATAAATTATGACTAAGCCGGAAATCTGATCTGACCCACGATATGTCTTCGCAAACCGAACCACCAGAGCCTGCCAACTTCCAACACCAAACCTCCAACCAGAACCCCAAGATTCCTGAGAGTGCTGTTTTAATGGTCTGCCTTCCTAATGAGCCACAGGAATCCAGTTCCGATTGCCTGCCAGTCACTACACCTGCCCCAGGCCCAAGACTCCTAGGGAACCTGTTTGAAAGAGGAATGGCCAAAAAGCTGTACCTAGCCATCACATTAGAGAATGAGCTGAGACTAGAAGCTCTTGTGGACACTGGTGCAGATCTGACTTTAATGTCGACCCAACTCTTTCACAAACTGCAGGTGGAAGCTAAGCAACGGAATCGAACCCTTAAAACGCAAAAGTGCACATTGAACGTACAATCTTACAGCCAAAATGAAGTCAAGCTTGAACAGATAGCTCCCATTCACCTGACCATCGGCCCTATGAGTGTACTGCACCCCGTGCACATCTCTCCAATGGACACCTACCCCCTGCTCATCGGAAAGGACCTGCTAGACCGGTTTGAACCACTGTTGGATTTTAAACAGCTGAAACTCTGGGCTCAAGTGCGAGAACCTCTACCGCCTCGGCCACCGAGAGCACCCAAGACAGACTGCCAGGTCTCAGGGGTCATGGACAATCACACCACCAGCCGGGAAGGCAACTTGACCCGAGAACAAAGTTCAAGGTCACTGCTCTGTGCTTTCAAGCTAACTAAGGACTCTGACTCATACTGTCCGCGGGCCATGGGAGGCCTACAGCTTGCTGATACTGCAACGACAGACATTAGACTAGCATTGGGCAATGGCCTGGCAGCATGCCAAAGCTGCTCGGACGACACACCGACTGTGACTACAGATACGGAAAGGCCCCAACCGCACGCACCCACCTGTCACAAGTACTTGGAAGCCAAGGCATGCCCACATCCTACGTCAATGGATGCTCCTACAACCACGAGTGTAACCTTAAAATGGGTGCAGGTGTCCTCTGGATGAACAACAAACCATGCCAACCACAACACTTCAAGCTGGGGCCCCAGTCCTCACAATATGCAGATAGCATCGACCCACAACATCAGAGACCTGCTCATTTGCACAGACTCCAACTATGACAGACTTAGTTTCACATGCCACCTCCCAAGCTGGAAGAAAAACGGCTTCAAGACGGCAAACAACAAACAAGTTAAACACCAACACTTGTTCCAGGCATGTGAGGACATCACAAACGAACACGATATGACCATCTACTGGAAGAAGGCCACTCGAAGCAACCAGGCACAGATAAAGATCAAAATGACCAGACAGACGCCCTTGCCAAGGCAGGCGCTTTACATGGCAATTTGTGGTCGCCTCTAACCCGACCACACAAACCCACTGTCATAGCCATAACCCACAACTACCGAACTAAATCAACCACACTCCCCACCTCACAGCCACTTGTGCTGGCTCCACAAATCTCCACAAATCTTCCCCAGCCCTAAAACGGCTACATGATGTCAAGCCCATGCTGCATGTGATAGACGGCATTTTATGGTATGCCCCTGATGACCACACTGCGCCGAAGCTTGTCTTGCCACAGTGCCAAAGGGGGGTCATGTTAATGTATGCCCACGATGCACCATGTGCCGGACACCATGGCACAAAAGCCACGTATGAGACACTGAAACAAGTGGTATACTGGCCTGGCATGCAGCAAGATGGGACTGAGTATGACAAAGGACGCATTATGTGCTGTCAATTCCAACCAGCAAACCCAAACTACCGAGCCCCACTGCAACGTAGAGGAGTCACATTTCCGTGGTCAGACCACCAAATTGACTGGGTGGGACCCCTTCCCAGATCAACAAGGGGCAACAAATACTTCATCGCAGTCGTGTGTCAGTTCACCAAGTGGTTGGAGTGCCTCCCAGCACCCAAGGACACTGCCCACACCACCGCCTATCTTCTGATGAATCATATTTTCTCCCCTTTTGGGCTACCAGTGAGAGTCAATTCCGACAGAGGCACCCATTTCACGGCAGAGGTCATGCAGCAGATTTGGAAGCTACTGGGGGTGCAAGCAAAACTTCACATCAGTCACCACCCTATCTCCTCAGGTCAAGTGGAACGAACCAATCGGACGGTGGTCAGGATATTAAGGAAATATGTGTCTGCCAATCAAAAGGACTGGGACGTGAAACTTCCTCTGGTGCTCATGGCCATCAGGGCAACACCACAGGAGTCAACCGGCATCTCCCCTTTCGAACTAATGACTGGACGGCAGATGACATTACCACTGCACCTGCTATACCAACCAGGAGACTCTAACCTTGTCACAGCTTATACCACCTGTCAATACCTCAAGGAACTGCACAAGCACCTGAGATCCACCTTTTCATTTGCTCAACAACACCTCCAAAAGAGTGCCGAAGGTCAGAAAGCATATTACGACCGTAAAGCGTCGCACGAGGAACTGAGCGTGGGGGATAAGGTCTGGTACTACTGCTTCACCCAGCCACCTCAAACGGCCTCTAATCGGTGATCAAAGAAATTCCTGCCACATTGGGCAGGACCGCACGAGATTGTAGACAAACTCTCCCTGGTTGCTTACCGAATCAGAATAAGCCGGGGACAGAAAGAACCCGTCCTCAAATGGGTCCATCACAATCAAATCAAGAGACACAAGGCCATGAACAAGGAAAAACTGGCCGGAAAAACATGTCTTGACCATCATAATCTACCTACCAGCCGACCTTCACAACTGTTGGATGACGAAGTTCCCCTTCATCAGAAACTTCGGCACCCAAAAGGGGGGATATGTAGCGTCTGATACAAGTCATTTAGATTTCATATCCAAGGCACCCTAAACTTCGGCATCTACTCCTCAACCAACCAATGAGCAACCCAGTTTTACGGTATTATTGAGGGCCACTTTCCACAGTGTCACACACACCTGGCTCCAGGAGGTCTGGGATCCTACACAAAGACCAGATAAGACCACGCTGTTTCTCTGATTGAACTCATAGGGACCTCAACCAGACACACACACACACGCGCGTACACACACACACACACGCACACACACACACACACACTTGTGCTTCTTCTGTTAAGGCTTGCCTGACTTAAAATTACTTGCTCCTTACTTTCCTGAAAAGGGTGTATTTTATTTAGGTATCAGAACACAACACTGTATTAACATCAGTTATACTTTAATTACTGACCCTGGCATGTTAATGTATACCTGTTCTAATGCTGTATGTCCTTTTAAGGTTTGATGTCAGAATGTATACAAAATTATCTGTTTTCACTTACCTAATGCAAATGCATTTTGTTTTCTTTTGTGTTTCATTTTTGTCTCTTTCTCCTTTATCAGAACACAATATCGTAGTAACATCAGTTACACTTTGATTACTGATCCGTGTATATAATGTACCGCTGCCTTTATACCGTCATTCCCCTTCATGTTTAGTATCCAAATGACCACAAAATTATCAGTTACTCATTTTTCAATCAATGGTGTATTTTATTTGAGCACGAAAGGTGCTATACCATCTTAATACACCTTGGATAAAAACTTTAAAGTCATCTAAAAATTTGATAGCTAAACTACACCCACAGACACCTGAAACAAAGAGAGTTTTTCCCTCCGAAATCCGGGTCGTAGTATTGGCCATGTCCCCAAAGATGGGTGGAGTTCGGGACCTTTAAATTGTCACAAACACCACCAATCCGTGGTCAGACTTTCGGAACAGCTTGGAGACGACTCCATCTTCCTTCAAGGAACTTCCAGCAAGCTTCACTTCCAATAACAACAACTGCTCTGATCTTGAAGAACTTGGAAGAACATCTGACCCCACCCTAACTGACTCTTCAGAGATTTCTCTGTTGCATCCGGACTCTTGTGCAGCAAGCCAATGCAAGTAACCGTTCCCTTTACCGATCAATTTAGATGCGTATTTCAAGTAGGAATCTCGCATTGAATCATAAGGTAAATTTAAGTTTCTGTGACGATTTCCCAGTCAGGGTGTGATTAATTTTGTAGTCTAAGCTTGCCATTCCTTTCCTTCCTTTCTAATTTCTTCCTTTCCAGTCTCTTCCTCCCTTTCCCCACTTTCAATTACTTTTGTGTGTTTTATTTTCATCTTTGTTTTCTCTATTTCTTTTGTTGTTCGTGTAGTTAGTTTTATGTTGTGTTTGTCTCTTTCATTAAACGCCATATTTTTGTTCCACAAGTGATTGTCTCTGAGTATCGCTCATAAACGTAAGGTACCTGCAACATCTGGTCTGAACTACATGCTCTATTAAGTTAATTTAATTGAAATTACGGTATAAAGTAAAAGGGAAGATAGCGCCCTCATAGAATTAATAAAGGTTACACGGCCTGTTCACCAGACGAACAGACCAAATAAGTGTAACGTTAATTCCATTACCGTCAATTTCAGCTTAGGTTAAAATATTTAGGAGTCATTATAACACGTTATAATTATACCTTGCTTTTTGCGAGCCAAAATCGCTACACAACTGAGCTGGAGCACCTTTGAAATTGCAAGACTTATAGAGTGTTCCTGGTCAATAGTTGACTGACAGCAATCCAAGGAGGGACTACAAACTGGGCTCAGTGAGCCAGGCTCAGTTCAATACTTTCAAAAGAGCTGCAGTCATATAAATGTTTTAATGTGTTTGTAACACATACGTGACACTAGACCAGACATGCTACCCCTCTGTCCTCAATCAAAAGCAGATACAAGAATGTAAGAAGAATGTCCCATTTTCTTTCACATAACTGGGACATCTACTTTTACCTGGGGATGTGATTGCACTAGGATACAATATAAGGGGCTTTTTACACCTGGTCACTTCATGCGTTTTCTGTGATCAGATAGCTATCCGATCGTAAAAAGACCAGGTCTAAATGCCCTCCGAAACGTTTTTGAGACGGATATAAATCCGATCGTTCAAACCACTTCAGGAGATTGTCTGGGACGCATTTCAGATGAAACTGGACAGGTGTAAATGATTGTGGTTGTTCAAGCCACATACGTCAGCGCTATACTCCTCCCAAACGGAAGTACGTCACTCGCAGGTGACTCACGAGTTATGCATCGTGTCAGAAACGGAAATGAGGTGAAATATATTTGCATATTGGGCGGGAGCAGAAAGATCGGATTGATATCCGATTCGCCAAGACAGATTTATGTGGCCAAATGTAAATGGAACTTAATGGATTTTAACAAGTCAGCTATCGGATCAGAGAAAACACATGAAGTGACCAGGTGTAAAAAGGTCCTTTGATGAAGACAAGCTGGATGAGGCAGTATGATGGTCAGAGCAATGTTCTGCTGGGAAACCCTGTGTCCAGGCATTCATGTGATCATCAGGTGGCAGACCAACAGCATGGTCCACTTAATTATTTGGCTTATCTGTTTTCATTCATAAGTGTGTTAGGGCTTTTCTAAATTGTGCCTACAAATGCAGCCATACCAGATCTAAATTAACATTCTATTTCCTGTATATTTTTTACCTCAAAGACTTTTCTAAGCATGCGTGAGGGAGCATGGGTTGTGGGCCGTATGTCTAGCGGTGGTCTGCCTTTGGACATAAAAGTGGTAACACGACTGAACACCCTTCTGATGCAAGTGTTTCCTCAAGCTTTGCTCAACTGGGCAGTGGAGAGATCTTACAATCAGAAATATAACCACAGGCTGTACGGACTGAAGCCCAGCCACAGGTCAAGTGGAACAAAACAACACAGCACTACAACTCATACCTTTGTAAGTGATTAAGTAAAGCATTCCTTAAGTGTCATCTATTCTCTTACAGGATACTCAGCCAACGTCCCGTCATTAATGATGACCTGCCAGTACGCATCCTTCAGGGGGCACTGCAGGTGAAACCAAACGTGCGAGAGATCAGAGGCTCGACTGTTGTGTTTGATAACGAGGCAGTTGAAGAGGGGATAGATGCACTTGTCTTCTGTACAGGATACAAGGCAAGCTTCCCATTTTTACCGCCATCAAAGTACAGCGACCCTGTAGGGAAAGTGAGCCTCTACAAAAAAGTCTTTCCTCTGTCCCTTGAGCACCCCACGCTGGCCTTTATAGGATTAATCAGTGCAACGGGACCGCTAATGCCTGTAATGGAAATGCAGGCACGATGGGCCGCTCGAGTCTTTGCAGGTATTATAAAGCATGGAGACATTGTAATAAAACAATACTTAAAGATGGCTAGATAAATTCAAGACATATTACATGTCACTGATGAAGGTCACTGTCTAGTAATAATGGCATGTTGTTTATGAGTACTTACTGTATCAGAAATGTTTCTGATAGCTTGAAATTCAGTTTAAAGTAATATATTTAATATGTCTTGAGCTATGTAAGTGAAGTAGACTGTTTGTTAGTCCTGAATGTCTGCAAAAAATTAGAAAGCTCTTTAAACAGCATCTTCACTCTTTTTTCCTCAAGGATTAAAACCACTTCCTTCTGTATCAATAATGCACAAGATCACAGAGAAAGACCAAAAGGCAAATATGAAAAGGTGAATTAATTTTTATATCTTTTCTTAAAGATATTGTCTTATTGACTTGTCTTAACTTTGTCTTGTTTCTCATGTTATTTTACAGATACTCTTGTCCAAATAAAGCTGCTGTTGAGGTGGACTATATCCCTTACATGGATTCTATTGCACAGGAAGTCGGTGTGCATCCCAACCTCTTGTGGTTGTTCCTGACAGATCCTGGTTTGGGTTTTAGGGTTTTCTTCGGCCCCTGTACCCCGTACCAGTTTCGGCTGAGTGGGCCAGGTCGGTGGGACGGGGCTCGTCAGGCCATTCTCACCCAGTGGGAGCGTGTAACCCAGCCTTTCAAGACACGCCCCGTTCCAGAGACCAAAACATCTACACTACGCTACTCACTGGGTCTGGCAGGAGGAGTGATGCTAATTTTTGCTCTTATTGAAATGCAAAAAAGAAATAAGCTTTTCTACAGTATATGATTACATACAGTATAGTATGGTCTTCTTAGTTTGCTCTAGAGATTTACATTTAAGTAGAGTCATGTCTACTCAGTAATTGTCACTTGAAATGGTATTTCTGCACAATTAAAAATCATGGGAATGATTTAGTAATCTGTATTTACAGTATAGCACGTGTCTATTGATGAACTGCAGGTTTTTAGTCTTCCCACATGTTGGATTGGGGATCGGGGTTTGACTGATCATTTTAAAACATTCAGATGTTGTAGCTGTGCTGACATTGGTACATCACCAAAATAAGATGATGGCCTGGACTGATAAAATGTACATAACCACAGATGGACTACAGCAATCAAAGAAAACTATCTACAGTATTAACAGATCTTATTTAAAATGGCCAGTGTGTGTAGAATCTAGCTACTGTATGTAGCTACCACTTATGTGGCCACAATTACAACACAATATCCACAAAGTGTAAATTGTGAAGCTTATATTTTTATATTTATATATGCACTGTGCTTTATTTTAAATATTGTGTTTTTGATGAAAAGAATCTAGTAAAATGGTCAGCTTACTCTTTGGCCTAGTCACTACACGGTACACTATTGCCGTCTTACACAGAAATTGTACATTATCACAGCAGACTTATCTTCTCAGATACACTTGTTATAAAAATCAGATACTAAAATCTGACAAGCATTGCTTCAGAGAAAATCTAGATGAAAGGGCACTCTAGAAGTATTCAAGCTAGAATGACATACAAGTGAATGAAGAAGAACGGAATATGAATGTAATGAGGGCTTGGGTTAAAAGCAGGCAATATTAAAATATTAAAGGTAACTTAAAGAACAAAGGTAGCTGAAAGAAAGGCATGTTTTGTAGTTAATAACCATGACTCCTGACTAGGTTTTGGTGTGTTATACATGTACTATGCATAGGGTCTTAAATTAACTTTGACCCCTGTTTTTGTGTTGTTCTGTACTGATCAAGATCACTATTCATTGGTATGTGAAATAAATCTAAATTTGAGCAAAATATATTCCTGGGTCAGCCATTTTCTTTTCACCCAAAGAGAGAATGATTGGTTAAAATTTGGTATCATGAGTTTAGCTTTTATATGTAAAAGTGTGTACATATTATATACTGTATACTCTGACTCTCAGCATACTCATATTTGGATTTCGGTGCAGCCTTCCAATTTCATCAGTTTAACAAGTGACATCAAATCAAAGTTGCAGTAGGTAGTTGTACATACAGTACAATGTAAATGTAAATGTTCCCTGTGCATTTCCCTGTAGAGGGAAATACACATCTATCATAACAATTGTGTCTATAATAATTGATCAAAGTAGCATAGTAGTATTCTGTATGCTGCAATTCTCATAAGTTAGGGAATACGCAACCGTACTTAACACAACAAACTGTTGTGAGTGATTGCTATATATACTGTATTACATGCTGTACATATGTTTACATACAAAATATATATATAAATATATATTACATGCTGTACATATGTTTACACACACACCCACACACACCCACACACACACACACACATATATATATATATATATATATATATATATATATATATATATATATATATATATATACAATTACATGCTGTACATATGTTTACATATTTATCTGCACCAAGCTGTGAGGATTGTGCTGTTGTTACCCCATAGAATGGAATGATATTGAACTTTACACATATGTATGTAAGTGACTTGACATGCACATAAGCCCATCTTGTGTTCCCTTGAAGAAATTGCGAGTTTTTTGTTGTTTATTTGATGATAAACAGTACAGTGGCAGCATTACGGGTATGTTAAAAGGGGCGGGGTTTTGCTAGTTTGACCAATCAAACAGCACCATGTCCATGGCTCTGCCCTTTCTCAGTATAGGAAGTTAGCCAAAAACAACGTAATTTTCGACGGGCATCTTGTCTTGTTATATCGACGGTATATCGAGGTAAGTCCGCGTCTCGAATGCAAATGTTCTAATTGCTATTGCTTTACGCTTTGCCGTTGTATTAAATGCACAGAGCTAAATAAATCAGGTTTACATGGAAGTCATTGATCAGAAGGATACACCTACAGTACAATAGCACAGCTGCATGAGTGCACACAGCCCTAAACTAAACATTTGTTGATGCATCTATTCATTTTATTACACAACTCGGTTTTCTTGCAGATCCTTTAACGTTGCATGATAAGTTTTTAACTTGCTCTTATATGAATTTGGAGGGAGTTTCTGGTTTGTTGATGATGGCCTTTATGACGTTTCATTGTACATCTAATGTCTATTCTTTTATGCTCCTGTTCTACAGAAACAGCTGGGATTAATCAGAATAATTTCATTGTTGACATTTGAACATGTAGTGAATGTGATTGCTTCATTCTAAACACAGCAACATTAAAGGTTAAAGGATATTCAAGCTTATGTATCCAGGTCATTGTATTAACAGTCAGGCTGTTGAGGGTTATGGGGATTGATCACAGCCCCAGCAGTGGCAGGGGTTGGTCTTGGGATTTGAGCTCAATTTTCCAATCAGCACTCCAACATTTATGCAACTTAGCTGCTATTTTATAAGCTTTGATTGTGTTTAAATAAATGTCTGTAGACATGCATTGTTGTCAGCTTATTTTATGTACATAATATAGCAGTGTCCAAAATACACAAAGTGTATTCACAGGTTTTAGGGATTTTTTTTCTTCTCAAACATCTAAAGTGTATTAAACATCCCTTTAACTGTGCACAATAATAAGAACAATCTACTCGTTGTGTTACTTTTTAGATTGATGAACGAAGATAATTTCGACATCCATTTGTTGTCTGCATGTAGAAAACGCATTATGGCTCGGAGAGTTGCTGTGATTGGAGGAGGAAGCTCTGGACTGACCTGCATTAAGTGTTGTTTGGATGAAGGTCTGGAACCAGTGTGCTTCGAAAGCAGTGATGACATTGGAGGTCTTTGGAGATTTAAGGTACGATTATGTTGCTCTCCCTAACTTCATTGTACTTCACTTTGAAGCTTCAATGTCTATGTTTGAATAAATACATAAACATGTGCTATATAAGCATAAGCTTAAAAACATGCATGTGACCTGAAAGATTAAGACACAGAAACCTTGTCATCACGTACTTCCCCCTCCAGGAGAATCCTGAGTTTGACAGGGCCAGCATCTATCATTCAGTGATCATCAACACCTCAAAGGAAATGATGTGTTTCAGCGATTTCCCCATCCCTGCCCATTTCCCGAACTACATGCACAATTCTTACATTATGGATTACTTTTACATGTATGCTGATCACTTCCAGCTCAGGCCTTATATCCGCTTGCAGGTCAGCAAACAATCAGTGCACTTTATAACCAACTTTTTCCAGCCATTTGATTAAATATAGTGTTGAACTTAGACCACTGTTTACGTCTAACTGTTGATGTCTAATTAATGCCTGAACTGTTAATATTTTAGTTTACTGTACATGGTTTGAAGTCTGGAAAAGAAGCTACCCTTCTCTTATTGCACATATGTGTGTACATTTCAGACGAAAGTACTTAATGTCATTCAAAGACCAGATTTTGCTCAGTCTGGTCAGTGGGACATTGAGACAGAGGACAAGGATGGGAAGAGAGAGAAACATGTGTTTGATGCTGTGCTCGTCTGCACCGGACACCACTGTCACCCTCATCTTCCTCTGAAAGATTTCCCAGGTACAGCATTAAAGTCTTTTATAAGCAGGATTTAAAAGATTCACGAAGCCTCTTCAGCTGTAAATGCCCTTTGCCATAGTAGACTGTGTTACTGTTTTAACATCTGTAGTTTATCTGTTGGCAAGGGCTGCCTTGTTAGTATTGTTATATAATTACCCACAGTACCCACATTACATTAAACTTTGGAATTTGTTTATTTATTAACTGAGCAAATGGAAAAGGCTGGGTCAAATCTGTGTGTGCTGAAGTTAATCTTTTACGGGACTACCTTTGGTCAATATTGCACCCTTTTTTCTTGTGTTTAATTTAGGAATATATAGAATATGTAGATAAAGACATTTCTACCAAAAACTGCAAAATACTGATGTGGGAATTAAAATATTACATAGATTATTGTTATTTTTATGTGGCGCAGCCCAGTGTTACACCTCATTCCATTCTTTCTTGCATACTGGGCAGTGCTCAACTGTTTGCTATTCTCTGACATGGAAAACATTTGAACAACAGAAATATCAAATGAGCTTGTAAGGTCAGATAACTAAAGCTGTCTTTACATAGCACTGAAAAAGTGCAGCGACACTTGTGCACACACAACACGATGCACACTTAATGTCATGACAAATGGCAGAGATTCAGGTGGCTCTGATCACTTTTACTTAAATGGGCTGCTTATAACAGCTTTATTTGATAATTCACTATTATAGAAACAAAGACAATGTACCAGGATATAACGTAAGTGGCCTTACTATTTTATATATATTTTTTAAATGCCAATCGGTTAATTAAAAATAGCCTACACTTCCATTCATGATGAACGAAAACAAGTATTAAAATAAAATTAATTATAAAACATATATTTTTAAGTAAGTACTAATCTCATTCCAGGGATATTTTGTTATATGTTATAATATTATAATCTAATAGGATTTTTTCCTATATAAATCTGTATTGTTAAAAGCTTCAAGAAACATGACCTAAGCTTTCAGACAAGTAAATGAACCTTCTGTTTTACTTATCAGAAGGACAAGTACCTCTAAAAGTTTACTCTCGAGCCCTGCTGGGTTAAAATACTTAACCTAATATTCCTGTTCCATTAATTTACCCAGTAATAACATTGACACCATGGGACAACCATACAGTAGCTAAGGAAAGAGGAAGTAGTGAGCTAAAAATATGGTTACAAAGGCAGAGTGCAAACTCCTGCCATCACTGTTTAACAGCTGTAGTCACTGCCTATGTGGACTTATCTCACACAATATTCACAGCTCATATTGTTGGCATAAGCCAGGGAAATGGCCTAACAGTTTGCTGAGAGGATTGTTGGATATAAAAGATGTCTTTGCATTAGCTTGTCATTCGCTGTTTCTGTGAGAGCGGAAAGAATTGAACTCTTCAGATTCATTACCGTGAGGACTGTTTTCCATCCAGGTATCACCATGACACCACTCACTCTGCTTGTCAATTCGCTTGTGTGTGTGTGTGTGTGTGTGTGCACGCACGCGCATTAAGTCCAGTGTGTCCATGCCTTGTGCCCCAAGTCCCCTATCGTATACTCCAGGTACTCTGTACCCTGTGTAGGATGAGCTGTACAGTAAATGGATGAATGTACGTCCATTACCAACATTATTTAAAGAAAGCCTTAAAAAATTAAGGAAAAAAAATAACTCATGGAAGTCAGGAAATACTGTTTCTCCACATTATGTATTAGGTGTTAAATAAATGTATATATCGTTGTTAGAATTGATCTGTATTTTAATTCAGGTATAAACACTTTCAAGGGGAAATACTTCCACAGTCGTGACTATAAGTCTCCAGAGGATTGGCGGAACAAGAGAGCAGTTGTGATCGGAATTGGCAATTCAGGAGGCGACATTGCTGTGGAGCTCAGCAGAGTGACCAAACAGGTGGGTGCAACACTTCTACAACACGTGTTCTTCAGGAGAAATAACTGCAAATGTGACATCTGAATCTTGTATTGTGACTTGGATTTTTTATTTTTTTTTTGTACAATTTATGAGCTGTATAGTTCCTAAAAGAAGAAAAAACAAATCCAGTGTTTATAATTGCCAATTGCCAACACTTTAAAAAAAAAAAATAGGAATCATGTTGACTAAAGGAAAAAAATTGAGTGCTAATGACATTCAAATGTGACATTTTATTTCATTTATTCTACTGATTTTTTTTTTTAGGTCCTCATATTGGATAGATCACATTGTATACATACACACATTAGAATGTGATGCTTTATGTCTAAATCTATGATGATAAAATTTGCAAACCAATTGAGTGACAAAAATCTAAGTCGGAGCGCATGTTATGTTTAATATTTTGTTAGACATTGATATAAATAAATCCTGCCTGCACATTCAGGTTTTCCTGAGTACTCGGAGAGGCTCCTGGATCCTGAATCGCGTAGGAAGGAATGGTGTTCCAGTTGATATGATTCTTACTAGGGCATTTCGAATGATCATGCCTATTCTGCCCTTCGCGGTCTTATGCAACATCGGAGAGAAAAGGCTCAATGAGAGATTTGACCATGAACTGTATGGGCTGAAGCCAAAACACAGGTACAGTGACAAATCACTTTAAATGCTTATATTTTATTTGCATTTACTAATATATATATATAATAGTTGTGGCAGTGATACTTTCCCTTAGTTGTGGTCTAATGGTTAGAGAGTCTGACTCCTAACCCTAAGGTTGTGGGTTCGGGTCTTGGGCTGGCCACACCCGGGCGCCGCAGCATAAATGTGTTCACTGTTGTGTGTGTGCACTTTGGATGGGTTAAACGCATTTTTGAGTATTTTGAGTATGGGTCACCATACTTAGCCGTATGTCACGTCACCTTCCTGTGCGGTGTTCATTAAACTTGGCCCCTTTGTTAAACGGCACTTTTATATCCTGCTATGCTAAACCCATTGTGTAAAGCTAATAACCTGATCATTTTTAGCTATTATAAAATTAGGCATCCCTTGAAAGTCTGTGGATATGTCTTACATAGTTAATTAAGCACATCTTTGTCACATTCTTGCAGATTGTTTAGCCAGCACCCCATGGTAAATGATGATCTGCCAAATCGACTCATTTCTGGCACCATTAAGATGAAGCCAAATGTGTGTGAATTCCGTGGCTCCAGTGTTGTCTTTGAGGATGGCACGATTGAGGACAACATTGATCTGGTGGTGTTTGCCACAGGCTACACTTTCTCTTTCCCCTTCCTGCAAAGCCATGTGATCTCAGTCACAGAGAACAAGACACAACTCTATAAGTACTTGTTCCCTCCACGTCTTGAAAAACCCACTCTGGCTATCATTGGCCTCATCCAACCTTTGGGAGCCATCATGCCCATCTCTGAAATGCAAGCTCGCTGGGCCACACGTGTCTTCAAAGGTAAACATGTTTAAAGGTTCAAAGTAACATTTGTACATGAGTCATGGCCATTAACTTGCACGGCAGTCACTGTTCTCTAATCAGGTGGCGTTTTTAGCTTTTTTTTCCTGAATGTGCCAATTTTGTAGACAGAACATCTTTTGTGACAATCTGACATGTATCTAGAAACTGCAGGTATATGATTTTATGTTTTTTAATGTTTCCATATAGGGCTTAGTAAGCTTCCATCAACGAGCAACATGCTGAAAGATATTAAAGCTAAGGAAGACTCTATGGCAAAGAGGTAATATACAGTTTGTCAGAGGAAAGCTTGCTTGTTGTAAAGGAATTCAATAAACAAGCCATAATGTTTAAAATAGAGTACTGAGGATAATATATACTCTGCTTATCCTTATTCAGGTATGTAACCTCACAGAGACATACCATCCAGGTTGATCACCTCCTCTACATGGATGAGCTGGCTACGCAGATAGGTGTGTGTCCCAACCTCCTATGGCTGTTCCTGACTGATCCTAGCTTGTGGCTAAGAGTCCTTTTTGGTCCGGGCACCCCATACCAGTTTCGGCTGTTCGGTCCGGGTCAGTGGGCTGGGGCTCGTCAAGCCATCCTCACCCAGTGGGAGCGCGTAGTCCAGCCATTCAAGACACGCAGCGTCCTTGTGCAGGAGTCGGGTCACTCCCATCTCCGTCTCCTCCTGTCTGTGTCTGCTGCTGCTCTACTGTCTACTGTCTACTTTAATAGAGCCAACATGTCTAGTTTCCTCCCAGACATTACGTCTTTCCTAGAGAGGCTAAAATCTCACCTGCCTCTACCAATGGTGAGGCAGTGACCACTAATACAGTGATTTATTTCAAAAGACAGGGCTTTAATCCTGCAAGCATCATACATGCAGAACCCTTTATAAGTAAGAAAATTACATAAGTCAAATTGTTTTTAACATTTCCAGTTAAACTTAGCATGCCTAAAGCCTTATCATAAAATACATGCTAACTAATGATTCTCATTCTAAATATATAAATAGACATATTATATTCAATAGGAGATCTGGAGACAATTAACAGTTACGTATTACACATTATAGTGGTAGTTTATATGTATTGCATTAAATGCTGCAGGTGCTAATTTGTAATGCAACAATAACTAATACCTCTTACATAATTTTTAATAAAATAAAATTTATATTTGAATAAAAAATTCATTCATTCATTCATTCATTCATTCATTCATTCATCTTCTACCGCTTATCCGAACTACCTCGGGTCACGGGGAATAAAAATTTCAATAACTAAAATTTTATATCCTGATTTTTTTTTTAATTAATCATGAAACATATTTTTACTGAATTACTTGGTTATGCACATCATTAACACTATATAAACATAAAATAGTCATTTCATTTTAATGATGAAAGACATTTAATTTTTTCCATTTTTTACCACTTCTGCACATTGGAAATGCTGATGTTTTAGAAAAAAGCACATTATGGTCCTATATATTTTCACTAAATGATTTATTATTTTTATGGCTGTTATTATAGTTTTCTTTTGATGTGCTAATTATATTAATTGTTTAAATTCTGAGTGAATTGCAGTACACTGTGTTTTGGGCAGGTAGACTTGTATACCTGCATTATAAATACATTATTTATTGGCCCTGAGCAAAAAAAATGTACACTGGACATTGTGTTGGTTCTCAAAAAATCAAAGTTGATATAAATAATACATTTAACATAAAAATCAATAGCTTTGTCCATGACTAAACGTATATTCTTACACCTTTTATATAAAGTTTAACTATCAGTGTGCCCTCAAAAAACTGTTCTTACTCAAATATGTCTATTAAATCTTTTTAAATGTGTTCATTTGTTTTAAGTCAAAGGTCCACAATAATCACCTTCCAGTCCATCTGAATAAAAATTTCAGTAAATTAGAGATGTGGATACTGGCCCCCTCTGTTGGTCAAAAACAGGTAAACACTGGGAGAAACCAATGGAAAAGCAACAATATGGACGTCACTGGCATGCATCTCTATTTAATGGTACGCTGTGTTACAAAATATGTACACAGAATAACTGATATTCACACATATCCAGAAAGAACTATATAACTCATGGTAACTTGTCAAGGACTGGTATCCGCTTCACTGGGTTTCCTTAACTTGGGTCCTCATCTTAGAATAATTTATATCAAGGTATGAACTTGTAGTGTATTTCTGTATCTGCCTGATGCTGCAAACATCATGCTGGCTTACTTTTTTTATTGCGTTGCATTGCATCCAACCCTTATGCACACTTTTAGTCTCCCTGTAATAGATACCCTGTAAAATTTTCTGGCAGGCTTCCAAAAAAAATCAATAGCAGATCTCCTATTTTTATCTATTTTTACAGCATTTAGCAGACACGCTTATCCAGAGTGACTACAACTGAGCAACTGAGGGTTAAGGGCCTTGCTCAGGGGCCCAGCAGTGGCAGCTTGGTGGACCTGGGGTTTGAGCCCATGACCTTCCGATCAGTAGCTCAACACGTTAACCACTGAGCTACCACATCTATATATGTATCTGTTTAGGACACTATCTGTTCAATCATAATAAAGTATTTGTATTTTGCTATGATATTTTGCTATGCTTTTGCTATGATATAAGCCTTAGTTATTAGATCTGACTGTAATTGCTTTGATAAGTGGAAGACTAAAAGTACCAATAGCAATAAAACTGTTTTAACAGAGGTGGGTCCTCATTTATCTTCAGTTCTGCTATACATTTACAGTATAGAGGTTGATTCCAACTGTTACTGTATGTACGTTGTTAACTAGTACACTATATGACAAATAGTATATACTGTATATGTCCTCCCCCAATGATCAGGTACTCTGTCTGTCCACGGCCAACGTGAGGAGAACTCTATGCAGAGTTAGCCCACAGAAGGCTGCTGGACCAGACAACATTCCTGGCATGGTGCTCAGGGAATGCGCAGAACAGCTAACGGATGTTTTCACTGTCATCTTCAACATTTCCTTGAGCATGGCTGTTGTTCCTATGTGCCTCAAGACAACCACCATCGTCCCCATCCCAAAGAAGTCTACAAGAATGACGAGTCAGCATACAGAGTGGAGGTGCAACAGCTAACTGCCTGGTGTAAAGCCAACAACCTGTCTCTGAATGTTGATAAAACTAAAGAGATGGTTGTTGACTTTAGGAGAGCACAGAGCGAACACTCTCCACTGAACAATGACGGATCATCTGTAGAGATCGTCAAGGGCACAAAATTTCTTGGTGTTCATCTAGCAGAGAACTTCACCTGGTCACTCAACACCAGCTCCATCACCAAGAAAGCCCAGCAGCATCTCTACTTCTTACAAAGGCTGAGAAAAGCACATCTCCCTCCACCCATCCTGATTACATTCTACAGAGAGACCATTGAGAGCATTCTGAGCAGCTGATAGCTGAGAAGATCATTGGAGTCTCTCTTCCCTCTATCATGGATATTCACCCAACATGCTACATCTGCAAGAAGCATGCCAAAAGCATTGTGGATGACCCCACACACTTCACACTCCTGCCATCTGGAAAAAGGTACTGAACCATTCGGGCCCTCACGATCAGACTGTGTAATAGTTTCTCTCCACAAGCCATCAGACTCCTGAATAACTGAACTGAACTGTACTGAGCACAGTACACACACACACATACACACATGCACAATCAACTGAATGGACTGAAATGACCCACACCAAATACACACTCTTCCAACTTACATCCATGTCTACAGCACCATCATATCAAACTGTTTACATGCTGTTTTGCACACTGTTTTTGCTCTTTGCACATGTTGACTTTCACATTGCAGTCAATTGCTGTTTTGCACAATACTTTACAACACCTTATGTAACTGCTGCTATAATACTAATGTGTTCATTTAAGTATTTCTGCACATATAATATTGTTTGAACATATAGTATTTACACTGGCACTGTTTTTTTGTGTATTGTCTTTTGTGTAATGTATTATATTTTTTGTTTGCACTGTCTTTTGTCTTGCACAGTCTTCTTTGTCTTTTGTCTCACACTGTTTTAAAAGCTTCTTGACTTGACAATAGTATTATTAAATATCTGTCCATCACACTCATTTGTGCTTTTTAAATATTTCTAGATTTATACCCACAAGGTTGTTGAATTAGTCAAGTCAAGTAAAGAAGCTTTTATTGTCATTTCAACCATATATTGCGGTTGCAGTACACAGTGAAATGAGACGTTTCTCCATGATCATGGTGCTACATAACACAAAGACAGAGCTAAGGACTTAGTAAGTAGTCCTAGCCACATAAAGTGCATCTGTGCAACCTGGTGCAAACAGTGCAGGACAAGACAAACAAGACAAAATTACAAGACAATACACAAAAGACAATAAAAAGAAGACCAGTGTAAATACTGTATGTTCAAAAATATTGCGTGTGCAGAATTACAGGAATGAACACAGTATTATAGCAGCAGTTGCATAGATATTGTAAAGTATTGTGCAAAACAGCAAACGACTGAAATGTGAGACAGCATATGCAAAGAGCAAAAATCAATGTGCCAAAACAGCATGTAAACAGTTTGATGGATATATACTGGAAGTGTGTTTATTTGGTGTAGGTCTGTGCAGACCAAACAGTTGATGTGCATGTGTGTGTTGTGCTCAGTACAGTTCAGTTCAGTTATTAACGAGTCGGGTGGCTTGTGGAAAGAAGCCAGATTTTGGAGAATCAGAATCAGAATCAGATTTTTTGGCCAAGTGTGTTGACACACACAAAGAATTTGTTTTCTTGTATAGTAAACAATGCAGACAATGAGATACAATATTGACAGAATGAGTATAAAATATGGATATAGAATGAATAAAATATATAAAATATGAATATGGAATATGAACGATCAGTAATGTACATAAAGTGTGGGAGTGCAAATAACAATATTGTGCAATATTATGCTTTTTGTGCAATATACAGCAGCAGTAGTGTGTAATATACAGATGATTTGATGATTGACAGTCCTGATAATGCAGTACTTATGATAAGAAGTAGTGAATATAATTATGGTAAGTTGTTGATCAGGGTGATTGCCTGGGAAAAAAAACTGTTCCTGTGTCTGGCAGTTTTAGTAAGCAAAGTCCTATAGCGCCTGCCAGAAGGGAGGAGCTAAAAGAGGTTATATCCAGGGTGTGAAGGGTCAGTAGTGATTTTCCCTGCCCGGTTTCTGGTTCTTATGTTGTACAAGTCCTGAGGAGCGGGCAGGGGGGTGCCAATTATTTTTTCTGCTGTTTTTACTGTGCGTTGTAGTCTGTTTCTGTCCTGTTTTGTTGCTGCACCAAACCAGATGGTGATGGATGTGCACAGGACAGATTCTATGACTGCAGTGTAGAACAGCATCAACAGTTCCTGTGGCAGACCATACTTCCTTAATTGACGTAGAAAGTACATCCTCTGCTGGGCCTTTTTGATGATAGAGTTTATGTTGCACTCCCATTTCAGGTCTTGGGAAATGGTAGTGCCCAGAAACTTGAAGGCCTCCACAGACAACACTGGGCTGTTGGAAATTGTGAGGGGGAGTAGTGTTGAGTGGTCCTTCTTAAAGACGCTATCATCTCCACAGTTTTGATGGTGTTTAGCACCAGACTGTTCTGACTTGTGGATAGAAACCAGATTTCGGAGCATGGCTGTGAGATTGCGCTCAGGTACTAATGTTCCAGTTAAGCCAGAAGATGTTCAGTGATCGTGTGCTTCAAACTTTTTAGCAATAGCTTGGTGAATAAACAAGCGTGTGTGTGTGTGTGTGTGTGTGTGTGTTGGGTCAGATGGGACAGTGTGTGTGTGTTGGGTCAGATGGGACAGTGTGTGTGTGTTGGGTCAGATGGGACAGTGTGTGTGTGTGTTGGGTCAGATGGGACAGTGTGTGTGTGTGTGTGTTGGGTCAGGTGGGACAGTGTGTGTGTGTTGGGTCAGATGGGACAGTGTGTGTGTGTTGGGTCAGATGGGACAGTGTGTGTGTGTGTTGGGTCAGATGGGACAGTGTGTGTGTGTTTGGTCAGATGGGACAGTGTGTGTGTGTTGGGTCAGATGGGACAGTGTGTGTGTGTGTGTTGGCCATATGGTACAGGTCTAAGTCTTGTATATTTGGGCTGCATCATTAGGGTTAGGGTTAGACAACAAAAGCTTTATATATTGTATATCATAATAGTGCATTTGTGGTGTACTATTTAGTGTAGAAGTGTGCTTCTGTGCTGTTTAGGACGAGTGCAGTACCGCGCGCGCCTTCTAAAATCACGCCCCGCCGCTACGTAATGACGTCAGCGACTCGTGGATTGGCGCTCTGCCATCTTTGATTGCGCGACAGGCCGCAGCGGCGCGAGAGGGGGCCTCTCTCGACTGGAGAAGACCCGTCTCACACAAGACAACAGGGGAAAGAAGGAGAAAATATATCAAGCCACGACACCGGTCCGTCTGATTCTGAGTCCCCCCCCTTCGTATTTTACCGGTCACGTTAAGTAAAAGACAGAAAGCGATAAGGCTTCGTTTTTGGAAGCGGTTGTGAGCGGTATAGCTCTTAGCTAACCAGTGTGTATCTTAGCATAGCTTAGCATAGCTTAGCTTAGCTTAGCATAGCGAGCTTTGTGTAATCCAACACACACGTACACGCGCGCACTCAGACGGGCAAAGCGGCCTTCTTAAAGTAAGCGACGGGACCGGCGGAAACAGGTAAGTTTAAAGACCCGACATTTTGTTTTAAACCGCACATTTGTTAGGAGATGAGAAGCGCGTACGGTGTGTGTGAGCATGCGGGCTGTGGTGTGGCTAGTTAGCTCGCTAAACAGAGCTAGCAGCGCCGGATAGACTCGGATACGGCTCAGGGACCTGAAATTAACACAAAGCGAAAACGTACCGAGTGACGCGCTGATAACTTTTGTTAGGTTGTGAGTTTACACGGTGTTTAGTGGCGAGAATCAGGCTGAGGATTATATAAAGCGAGGCTCGGTTCACAGGGCCGCTTTTCACCCTCCCTTTACTACAGACAGAGCTGCAGATGGCTGTGTTTTCTCCTTTGGCGCAAACCACCAGCGCTAAAAAAAAAAAATATATTACAGCAGTGCATTTACTGGCGTTTGACGCTAAAGTGCACCTTCACACTGATGTGTCTGCGTGTTTAAACTGTTCATAAAGTACCCATAATGCTGTAAAGCTGCCTCCCTTTAAAAAGACTAAAACGTTTTTTTGCATACTGAGCTCTTGGGTTTTGCACACAGAGTGTTAAATTGCAGTGTTTTGTGAAGCCACACATTTGCATCATATGCAATCAAATGAATGGACGAGTTTCATAAAACAGTAATTTTCTATACAAGTAAGGACCAGGCCTTTAATACACACACACACTAGCATCTGGAGTCAGGGATATTCCAGGAACAGGTCAGGTGTGAAGAATAATGTCGTTCTGCTGTAATAAGGGACACATCGAGGTGAGCAGTCACTAGGCACCTGTGTCATATCATTACTTCCTTTTCTATGTAAAGACTTGTTCAGATTATAGTCAAGGGGGGAAAGCTGTTAACAAGGAAGTATGTGAAAGTATTTCTGACCGTGGCAAACAAGACATAGCATGATTTCTGGCACAGTGTTAATAATATGCTATGTGATTATGAAGCAGAGTACCTTGTTACATTGGCCAGTCAGTCATAGTTTAGAGCTATTGACTTTGGCTTGTCCCTTAGGGGCACTAGCTCAATACTGGTGATTGCTTGTGGGAATATGTTGGTGTTGTGATTGGCTCGTGTGTTTTTGTGAGGCAGATGTGCCAGTAAATAGGAGAGTGGATAAACCCCTCCTCGCCCACCCTAAACCTCTCGAGATGACTGCAGTACGGATGTAATTTTTAAATACATATTTAAAAAGCTTTCAATGTTTTGTACCTTAATGGGTGCAGCCCTTATATGCACATCTTAAATCTGTTTGTGGACAATTGACTTGCACGCATATGTGGTTATTTGCCAAAATGTTGCCACAAAGTTGGAAGCATACAATTGCAGAGAAAGTCTCTGTATGCTGTAGCATTATTTTCCCTTCACCGGAAGTAAAAGGCTCAAACCCGGTTTCAGCATGGCAATGTCCCTGTGCAGAAAGAGTGTCCTGCACAAATCCCTGACTCTGACTCAACCCCTCTGAACACCTTTGGGATGAACTGGAACACCGACTGAACCCCAGACCTCCTCACTCTTTCATCAGCAGTTTCTGATCTCACTAACACTCTTGTAGCTGAATGATCACTAATCCCCACAGACACATCTAATGGAAAGCCTTCACAGAAGAATGGAGCTTATTATTAAAGCAATAATAACAAAGTATAAGTGTGATGGCCAGGTGTCTGCAAACCACCCGGTCTTGGCAATATCATTGTCTCACTAAAATTGTTTCACTGAAACTGTATTTTTCAGAGCCCTTTAGATCCTATCTGGTTTTCTGAAATGTGAAATGAGCTGCTTACTCTAACTCATCTTGTAGAATTTTTTTGAGGAGCATCTCAATTTTATTCCATGTTTTGATCATCTGATCAAAAAAAAGGACTCTTTGGAGATGTATAGGATTAAGCTAATGTTAGTTTAAATGTTACTCATGCAGTTGTTGGAATGGAAAAACATACTAGAAGTAAAAGACTGTATATGGATGCAGAACTCTAACTCTCATGTTAAACACCTTTGTTTAATAAGATATAGGGTTCAGCTGGGAGAAAAATGTAGCATTTTCTTCGACAAATGTAAATGTGTGTTTGCTTTGGGATAATTTTTCCCTTAGCATTTTTTGGCAGTCAATGTCTGGACTCTGCATATGTGTGCAGGACAACTTTCACTTTCATTTCTCAACCAAGGACCCTGTGTAGTTTCTTATTCTTGTTGAACACTTCAACGTTTTGTTTTTTTTGTGTGTGTGCAGCGTCACACACTCATGCGAATGTTTGCGGACCTCGTTCTTGTTCCTTTTTATTACTGGCCGTAGACATGCAATGTTTTGCCCTTGAACTTTGTTATATATATATATATATACCTATAAAAACAACCCCACTTTTGATTGGTGTTGCTGAATCGTTTTGTGTGTTGTATAAATATTGACAATAACATTGTGTTTGTTACCTACTATAAATGTACAATGAATTATCTACCATTTTGTGGTGGTCTAATCATTAATTCATTATCTAGCCCACTGGCCCAGTAAATGCCCTGGTGTGCTACCCAGTCCTTGGAATTTGGCTGGAATTCTAACTGAATGACACAAAATGGTAGCAAATGCAAGTATGTACAATGAGCTTGTTTGCTAGTTGTTTATTGCTGCAAACTATGAAGTGGGACGACCCACAAATATTCGAAGTTTCTAATGTAGAATATTGTATTTTATTGTGTATATATATCTTTTCAATATGCAATGTAAATCACAGTTTAAATGTCAACACATCATCCATTTTGATCGGAAACTCATGTGATTTACGGTCCGATCATGCTGTCTGTCCAGCCTGAAATGCTTCACTGATTTTTAGAGATTAAAGCTGCATATCTCTTTAGCTGCTAGCGAGGGAGAAAGCTTTAAGTGTAGAAATGCGCTGATGAGATTCTTTAGTATAACTGTCTAGGCTTTGAATTATTTTTGGTTTATTCAATCTCCTACGTGCACACACTCAGGATTGTCTCGTACTCCTCCGACCTAGAAAAAACATCACTTCTAACCCTTTGACTTTGCTTTATTCCATGCTAGAGGAACATTGACCACACTGCATCTTTATAATGCATCTTATATATTTTTTCCCCCCTTGTCTGGACAGGAGCCTGGTTCTGAGGGGTGAGACCGGAGGACCAGACTCAATGAGTTTCCAGCGACATGTCAGAGAAGTCAGGGCAGAGCACAAAGGCAAAGGATGGCAAGACCAAGTATGCAACCCTTAGCCTCTTCAATACTTACAAGGGCAAGTCCCTGGAGACCCAGAAAACAGCAGGTATGGCAACACACTAAAATGAACCGTTTTAAATGAAAGCCTCCATGTTTTTTCTGCTCAGTATAATTTGTTTTATAGTTAATGTTGTCTGTGACCAAGTTGAGTTCAAGACCACCATTTGCAAGATGCTTATGTCAAGGTCAAATTAACTTGCTTAAAAAGCCACTCATTGTTACAGTAAGTGCTACATATCGGGGTAGAAGGTGAAGTGCTGGCTAGGAGTCCATCCTTTTTTTTTTCATTCTGGTTCATTCACCTCCCTCACACATTTCTTACAGAGCATCTTCAGCTGAAATAATCAGACTTTGAACGCTTGACTGAACATCAAGCATTCCTATGAGCTTTATGTGTGGAAGGCAACAAAGTATGAGTGTTCTATTTGAACTTGTGTATGTCCATCATAAATGCTTTCCCGTTTAGGATTGATTTCACACCTTCTAACTGTGTGTAGCTTAAGCTAAAAAGTAACCTTGCATGTTATTCCCTTTTAGTCGCTGCCAGACATGGGCTCCAGAGTTTGGGCAAAGTTGCGGTTAGTCGGCGTATGCCCCCTCCAGCCAACCTGCCCAGTCTAAAGGCTGAGAACAAAGGCAACGACCCTAACGTCAGCATCGTTCCCAAGGATGGCAGCGGCTGGGCCTCGAAACAGGATCAGGCTGGAGATGAACGGTATGTTCATTTTTTATTAATTTATACATATTTTATTATTCCTTTTTGAGTAGAGTAAATTTGTTTTGTTGGTGTGATTTTCATATTGCAAACTTTTGTGATATTAGTATTCAAAATCTAGTATTGTCGTCATGATGAACCCAAAATGTGTTGCTGAATCCAGTCCTGGCAGAATGCATCGTTTATATGCGCACACATGCGGCTGTTTAAGCATCTGATTATTGTAGCCTCATCATTATTCTGCTCTTGTCAAATCTCTCTTCTCTTAATTTAATTCTGGCCTAGTCTTTTGAAAATAAAGATCATTTGAAGAATAATTACTATTTAAATTTTGAATATTAAAATATTCAGTCCGCCTGTAAGGAAAAAAAAACATAAAAATAACATGTATGTATTCAATATGTTAAACCATTGATCAGTCTGTGTACAGCTGGTGTGATCATTTTCCAAGGGGACGATCAAGATCGAGTGCTTATGTTGTTTATTGCTCAGATTAAACATCTGGAAGAATTTTTTTTCTTAAACGATTTTATTTATTTAATTCAGTTATTAGTAATTACAGTATTTCTATGTGCTTAACTAAAATAATTTTGACTAACGAAAAAAAAAATTTATTTTCGAAAATATAACAAAAGAGAATAAATTGCTCTTGTTTTGGGATCATGTATAACTTTGGACATCTTATTTGAAAAGGTGCATGTATTGTACCTTAAGTGTTGCTCTGAAAGCTAATTATTATCTAATTATGTACCACAAGTCACTTTAAATGTACATTACATTCCAATTACTGTGTAAAACATGGATGCTAATGGTAACAGTGTACTTGAGTGCACCTTCCCAATCACAAGGAATGGTAGAGATTAGTATTCATTTTCTGAGAATGTTCTATATCTTTAATAATTTAAAGAGTCTGAAGTTGACTTCCTTTTCGCTATATAAACGGTCCGTGCTCATACCTGTAGATCTCACCTTGATATTCAGAAACCTGCTTATTTTTTATTACTCTTCACAGGCTTGACAGTTACACATGATGTACAGTATAACACTATGACATTGCTCATGTCAGAAGGGTTTTTCATGATTTGAAGTATTCTATTTGGTTTACCCTAGACAACTAAAAAATTCACCTACCCATCTATTTGACTAGCTATGGGGGTGTGTTTTGCATCAGCCATGCTCTCCTTATAGTGTGTGTAACATAAGAACCTTGTCTCTCTTATTTCAGTCAGCCTTCTTCCTTCCATCCTGTCTTTTGTTATATTTATAGTCTCTAATGGTTTGTGTTTGCAGGCAGCAGGAGACTCCTCCCCCTCAGCCAAAGCCTCCTGTCTCTCAGGTGTCTGACAATCCTCTGGGCAGCCGCTCCTGGGCTAACAACAAGCAGTCTGGTCCAGTTGATGGTTAGGCACAGAAAAATACTTCGGCAGAATGATTACTAAAATTTTTCTTATTCACTGCACTAAAACTTGTTAAATTCAGTCATCTCTGTACCTCTTGTAAATGTTGTAGAGGTCTTGTTAAAAAACGTAACTATATTCTCTTCCTGAGCACAGATTTGACAGTGTGATTTTAATGGACATGTTCTCTTTTTAATTAGGAGCTCCGAGGGTAAGCAGCCAATTCCATCAGGAGTTTCCATGTCTGCAATCAGCAGGTGAGGCAGAGAAATCGGGTGAGCAGGAGGAAGAGCCTTATGGACCAGGCCCCAGCCTCCGACCTCAAAGTAAGAAAAAACGGTCTTATCTGATTTATATCTGATCTGGTTTTAGTACATGTTTAATAATTTTAAGTAAAACATAAAATGCCTCATTTCTTTTTCCTTTATCCCTTTCTCTCTTCCTCCAATTTCCTCTCTCTTTTGTAGATGTTGGCAGCTGGAGAGAAGGTGGGGGTAGAAACCTGAATGTTGCTTCTAGTCCTTCTGAGATGGACAGCAAGGCTCCTGACGAAGCAGGGCAGGGCCGCAGCACTCCTTCCCCAACAGGGGATGCTGGTGTAGCAGGGAAACCCTCCACTGGGGAAGGCAGGGAGAAGAGAGACTCCAGAGACAAAGTTCCTCCTTCAGCCCCACAGCACAAACTCAATGGTGGACAGCAGCCACCCGGAGGAGAACCCTCTCAGTTCCATGCTCAGTTTAGAGGCATGATGCCACCTTATGTAAGTTAAGGAAGCACCATCAATTGTTTTGAGCATGAATACATCTTTGGCACAGGCATTAACAAGAATCATGTATAGCAAGGTTTTTTTTTTTTTTTAAATTTGCTTCTTTTGACCTGTTCGTCTGATCAAGTGACATGGTTTATATTAATATGTAAAAATTAGCATGTTACTGAATTCAGCCATTGCATTTAAAAGAAGACCTGCATGACAGATTTGTGCTTTATTTGTAAACTGAAAGTGTCTTGTGGTGCTTTCACACTTGATCTGGTTCCTCCATCTGAATCGGTATGAAATGGACACTTTTGGTTTGTTTGCTGTTTGGCTTTTTACTATTTATTTATTTATTTTTTTCTACAATTAAAGAAACTTTCATTAAGATTTTGTTTGTTGAATCCAGGTTGTTTCTTGAATTTAACTAACTCTAAATCTCTAGAACCCTGTGTTTTAATATGCGTTTAAAAAAAAATTATGCGCATACTTTATGCTTATTGACTACATGATACTAACCATTTAAGTTAATGTTTATAGCAAAGTTCTTTCCTTATTATAGATTAATATTGGGCTGTATGATGAACTGCACAGAATATCTGGACTTTTACTAATTTATGTGCAGTGACATGCGTTGCGGTCAGTCTCTTTTTGGCATTCAGTATGAATTTCATAATTCTTTGTCCTATGTAGATGTTCCATGCATACCCTCGCATGTCTTATGCACCCGTACAAGGAAACTTCAGATACCCTGGTCAGCAAGATGGAACAAAGTGAGTAATCCATCCAGGCCTATAAATAGAATAGATATGATCTAATGTCCAAGCAGCAGACTATATCTCTTTAATAGAATACATTCTTCACTGTTTTTCTGTCGAGAGTAGCATTTTCCCATGCGAGATGAATAACATGCTTTGCTAATTTGCTTATTGGAAGATAAGACTGTGTTTAAAATTACTCTAAAGCTTGCTTTCTATTTGTCTTTATGCTAACTCTTCTCCCGCACTCCACCTTATGCATTATCTGTCGCTTTATGCTTTTCTTTTTCTCTAGGGGTCCAAGGCCCAGCGGAAGGCCTCCCCAGCCTCCTCCACAGTCCTGGATGCAGGATCCAGACCGGCCCTCAATTATCAGTGCTTCTGAACTGAAAGAGCTTGACAATCTAGACACAGATGCTGATGAGGGTTGGGCTGGTAAGCTGATGCTCTTCAAGCTAAAATCTAGCCTATTAAGTGGTCAAAGTATTATCTGTTCGTATTATATTTACATGGTAATTTGTTTTTGGATTTTTAATAGTATGTTTATTGTTTTTTGTTTTTCCTCCCAGGTGCCCAGATGGAAGTTGATTACACAGAGAAATTAAACTTCAGTGATGATGAGGATAATCATGCAGCCAAGGAGAAAGGAGACAACTGGTCAGTGCTAACCTTTTTTAATTTTGTATAGAATTAGTGCCATTAATTTTCATGAAGGAGTTAATTTAATAAACTGCATTTACTTTTAATTATAAATTAATTTACTTTGTCTAGAATGAACACATAATATTTTTTACTATAGTTAACTGACCAGCATGTATTGCTTCGGACCTACTTGCACCAAACTTGACTAAACACCATGATTTTTTTTTTCTTGACACGTTATTATAAAGGCTGCATATTTTTGCTGCTAATATTTTATATTATCTAAGAAAATATTTGCGCAACATTGACTGTTTGAGTCATCCTGAATGGCCGTTAAAGAAACGGATCGTATTCCAAAAGCTATTCATTTACCAGTCTGTGCTGTACTGTCACAGTAGGAGTAAATTTTGTGCTACCTGAAGCACCCTTGATGAAATGGGCAAGATTCTGCATGCCAAGCAACCTTCAACACCTTGCCAGAAAGTTCCACAGGACATCTGGTTTAGGAGTTGAGTAATTTGGTGTTTAATTTGTGAATCAAAAAGAGCGCTGCCTTTGTGTTTTTCAGAGTTCACGTAAAAATATATCTGGTATAGACCATGGCCAAGTTTTAAATCGAAATGCATCAAATGATTTTGTGCACAAAACAGATACAGTAACAGACTGGCAATGTATTTTATGTGCATTCGTAGATGTCTCTCTTATGATACCTGTGGGGACAAATGATAAAGTTCTGTTTTGCGATTTAAATTCTTACCTATGTTTTTCTTTTGTTTCATACAGGGAGTGGGTAAATAAGGTGGATCGCATACGGTCACGCAATACTGAAGCCCAAGAGTGTTGGAAAGAAGGAGGAGAGGAAAGAAGTGAGAGAAAGAACTCATGGGCAGACAGTGGTGAGCCAAGAGCTCCCTCACCAGGCAGTGTAACTCAGTACAACAAAACGGGACCACCCCAAGACTACCAGGTAACGCATACAGCTCCTATTTACAGTTCATTTTCAGCATTATTCCTTTGTGGTCTATATTTTGCATATACAATAATTCAGTTGCATTACACCAAGACACCCTTGATTAGAAAATAGTAGATTGCAGCTTCCTGGCTGATTGTAGGCTTTTTATTCTCGCAGACTGGACGATCTGCAGGAACTGGTACAGCTCGTGTATCAAAACCTTCGACAGCCTATGCTGCTGGTGAGGATGACTCCGAGGCCTGGCGACAGAAACGTAAGAAGCAGTCTGAACTTTCTGAGGCTGTGGAGCGCGCTCGGAGGCGGCGTGAAGAAGAGGAAAGGCGTATGGAGGAGCAGAGGCTAGCCGCCTGTGCTGAGAAACTCAAACGGCTCAATGAAAAATTACGGCCTGTTGCTATTCCAGAGACTGCAAAATCTATTACGCCTGTCCAGAGCAATGAAACAGAGGCTGAAATAGTTCCTAACTTGCCTGCTGAAACCTCTCCCACTCATGCTGCTCCTGCACCGCAACCCCTCCCATCTGTGCCCATACCTTCCGATGATGGGCCGGAGCCAAGTGTGGAGGAGGAGCCACAGTTTGTCGCCAGGCAACCCAGCCCTCTTGCCCACAGAACTGTTATCGAATCGCAGGAAAATGAGGTGGATGTTGCAGAGGTTGAGGAGGTACAGGTGGAAAGACAACCAATTAGAGACTACTTTAGTCCGGATGAGTGTAGAGGTAAGGATGGTTTGGAGATTTGTTTTTATCCCAAAGTGCTAGATTAGTGTCTGTGGCCTATATTGCAATACAGACTCTGGTACCTTGGAAACAAGACATAACATAAAACTTTAGAAAATTGCAGTTTTGAAAACTTCAGACAGTAGATATTTAACACTGTGATTTAAAAATCATTCCCCACCCAAAGGATTAAATGATAGATAAATCTTTGCTATAGTGTTCTAACTTATTTTTTGTATTCTTTCTGCAGTAGAGGAGCCTCAGATGCCTCGTCTTGATCACTCTGTCAGTGAGGATCTGCCCCATCCACAGCTGGAGAATGAGGGTGAGGCAGGGGCCACAATTCGCCCTTCAGTCCCCTCTGGTTATTCCAAACAGTTCCAAAAATCTCTGCCACCCCGTTTCCTAAGACAGCAGGTATTTGCCTCATGCAAAGTCATTCACAAATTCTTTCACATTAGCATGCTTGAAACGAAAGCCTTTAGGCGTCAATTTACAATCTTTGTATAAAAAGCCTCTTGGTGTTGAAATTCTATAAAATCAACAAAAGAAATTATTGGCTGTTTCTTGATACACATTTTTCTTCTTACTTCAGGAGCAGTTGAAGCAACAGCAATGGCAGCAGCAGCAACAGCAGACTGCTGGAGGCTCAGGGTCACCTTCAGGGGGATCAGTGCCCCCCCAGCATCGCTCTCTCTATCAGCCATTGGGTCCACATCACCAACACCTGGCTTCCATGGGTTTTGACCCACGCTGGCTGATGATGCAGTCATATATGGACCCACGTATGATGTCTGGACGTCCACCTATGGATATGCCTCCCATGCATCCAGGTAGATTTTTACCCTTTGCATTTACTACAAAGGAAAAAAAACTTTTTATTTATAAAACTATATTTATTGGTTTCCCAAAATATTAGCTTTTTGTTCCAATAAGACATGTTACGGGACATGTTACATGTATAATCTTGACTACCATCTACTACTCTCTGTGAACATTCTTGTTTGCCATTTAATGAGTGAGCGGTATTTGGATTAAACACTTTTGCATACACATGTACATTGTAGACCTGTTTTCATGTATATCATACAGCCTTTAAAGAAACAATCTCAACTTATTCAACAGGGAGAATGCCTCCAAAACAGTTGGTCCGCAGGGAACCCACTGACAATAGTAGTTCTGGTTCAGATTCTTTTGATCACCGACCAATAAGAGAGCATGGGATGACCAGTGAACCTCGAATGGTGTGGGGTTCTGACCCCTACCCTCAGTCAGAGCCCTTAACCTCTGCAACACCCCCTAAAGTCCAGGAGAACTGCAAAGAGCCAAGGTGGGTTTAGAAGAAAAGAATATTGGTTTTAATATTTTAGTTAATCTGGTATGTGTGTAAATGTCTCATGTGTACTTTTTTTCTTTTTTTTTTTTAATATATATATGGTAAGATTGGATGCTGGGCTGGACCTAGAAAGAGGACTATCAACTGTGTATCCTCAGGAACACGGCACGTTGGAACCAAGGGGAAAGAGTGACTTTTTCCGAGACTCATCTGAGCCTCTCTCCACCTTTAGCCATGTTTCAGAAGAGGTACCTGCTCTCCTACATGCAGACAGGCCCCCAGTTATCTCTTCCATTGAATCTGAGGTAGCGACACTCTCAGGGGGAGAGGAGGTCGAGACCATTGGGCAAGCGGTGCTGAAGAGGACCATTTCTCAAGGCTCAAGTCACTCTCTCAAATTGGAAGAGCCCAGGTTTGAAGCCCTGTCTATAGTTCAGAAGACTGTGGATCTCCCTGAAGCCACAGAGCGATTAGAGGATAGTTCCAGAAAGGAGCCCTTTGGTCAAGGTTCTGTGATTAACAACCGTGCCACTCCACCTGCTGCTTCTGATAGTATGCACAAAGTAGACAAGCTGCCTTTACAAGCACCTGGTAAGCAGAAGGGTGACCTGCGCTGGGGGGCTCGTGCAGGGCGAAGAGAAGGAACTGGAGGGGAGAGGCCAATTAGGAGGTCAGGGCCAATAAAGAAGCCAATCCTGCGAGATATGAAGGAGGAGCGGGAACAGCGGCGAGAGAAGGAAGAACGTCATGAGCGAGGGGAGAGATCTAAAAAAGAAGGCGCATCCTACAAAAACCCCTTATCCACTGCAGCCACCATGTCAGATGGCCAGAAGTTTTCCAGTGAGGGGCCCAAAGAGATCAAGACTAGACAAGAGGAAGGAGCAGTTCCTGGTGTCAAAGCAAAAGAGCCTCAGATGCACACAGCTACCACAACTGCCAGCACCCAGGAGGAAAAGCCAAGCAAATCCCCACCCAGTGATAAACGCCTTGAACCCAAACTACCATCCCGAAAAGAATCCAATCTGTCAAGGTCCAACCGCAGAGAAGAGCGGGAGAGAGAAAGAGAACGGGAGAGAGACAGGGAGGTGGAGAGGGATCATGACTGGCCTGCTGATGCAAACTTCAAAGGGCGGGGCCGGGGTGAGTACTATTCACGTGGGCGTAGTTATCGAGGCAGTTACAGTGGAAGAGGACGTGGTAGCCGTGGGCGCAGTCGTGTGGAGCGGGTGGAGTACCCATGCCGAGAGCCACGTTCCCGTCCCGATCTGCTGAGTGTCTCTGGGACGACAGGTTTTCGTTGCCGCGAGGAAAGCGAGACTCGCAGTGAAAGTTCAGACTTTGAAGTGTTGCCCAAACGCCGGCGTAGGCGTGGGTCAGACACGGACTCTGAGAGTGAGGGACGAGAGTCTGCCAGTGACACAGGACCTTCTGACCGTGAGCCCACTGCTAAGCCTAGTAGACCTCTACATCGTGAACTACCTGAATCTCGTCCCTCCATGAAAGCTGCCTCTGGGTTCGGACCTGGACATCTACCTGGACATCTAGATAAATCTGGCCATCGGGAAGATGAGGGTCGGACTAAACCAGGTTTTCTTCCTAAGGGAGAACCGATGAGACGTGGTAAAGGAGGACTATACAACCGAAGAGGTGGAGCAAGAGAGCGGCCTGCCAACAGGTCTGCCCCCATGCGTCGAACTGGGATGAGGGAGAGCCTGCCTTGGCCCTCCAAACCCATGGAGACATTTAGGCCAGAAGAAGCTGAGGCATCTCGCATGGATGGCACGGCTTCTGAACACCGCTTGCCTAAACATGATGGCAAGAAATTTAGAGAAACTGGCCAAAATACTAGAGAGAGGCCTCGCAGACCGAGACCAGCTAGACCCCCCAGACAGGACAAGCCACCACGCTTTAGAAGACTTAAAGAACGGGAAGCAGCTATCATAGCTGGTGAAGGTGCAACTGTTACAACACATTCACCTGCCT
This sequence comes from Tachysurus vachellii, assembly GCF_030014155.1. Taxonomy (NCBI): domain Eukaryota; kingdom Metazoa; phylum Chordata; class Actinopteri; order Siluriformes; family Bagridae; genus Tachysurus; species Tachysurus vachellii. Next base: position 30,441,403 of record NC_083462.1, on the reverse strand, counting down.
CAGTCTCTGAATCTTTGTCTGCTGCAGTGTCCAAAGCTCCAGGAATGCCTGCCACCCTTTCTGAAAGTCCTGCTATTATGACCACAGCTTCCATTAACACGGCATCCACTCCTGCTGAGGTTCCTGTAACAGAAGCAGTACTTCCTGAGACAGGAACCACTACAGTGGTTGCTGCTGGCAGCAAATCACCGGACTTGTCTAATCAGAACTCGTCAGATCAGGCCAATGAGGAGTGGGAGACTGCTTCAGAAAGTAGTGATTTTAATGAGAGAAGGGAACGAGAAGAGAGAAAGGGTGTGCTTGATGCAGTTGTTGCTGTTGCAACATCCTCTTCATCTGCTCCTCCCCAATCTACAGGCGGCCAGAGCAAGTCTCCTGCTGAGGTGGGACTAACTCCAAAACGTGAGGCAATTCCCACAGTCAAGAGGAGCTTCTCCAGTCAAAGGCCAGGAGACAGGCAAAACCGCAGGGGAAACGCTGGTGCTAAGCCTGGCAGAGGGTACACAGGGGGCAAGGGTGAGCGCAGAGGAGGCTCGGGAGCCAAATCTGGACGCAGGGGGTGAGTGACTTGCTGGCTAAACTGTTAGTCAATCTATTTGTATATGTATGTGTTTATGTAATGATGTTTTGTGAGTAGAGTTTTAAGTTGAAACTGGTCTGCAGCAGGACCTACCATACATGTAGGTGAGCATAATCCACTAATGTATCTAGGAAGGGTTTATTAAGGGTAATTTATCAACAGATTTATTTGATTTTTTTTACTATTTTACAATAGTACGATTTTTTTTTTTTTTTTTTTTTTTTTTTTTTTTTTTTTAAACACACAAACCTGATCTAAGAAACAAATCACAATATTAGATTAGTTTATTAGCCAGCACTAGCTGGCTGTAGATAGATAGATAGTTTTTTCTTTTTCTGGTTTCAGAGGATTTAGATTTGTATATTTGGCCAGAAATGTGCTTTTAATAATAAGCATAGACGGTTAAAAATGATGCTATACAAATGTGTTTCTGATGCATACACTGCTTGCCAGGGTATGTATCACACACAAGTGGGAAATGAATTTGTGCATGAATTTGAAAGGTCCTGAAATTTCACATTACCACAATGTTCTATGATGGAGGAAAAAACATTTGTACCACTATATTAGCAGTTGTAGGGATCTGCCTTTCTTAACAAACCTTCATTTGACTACCAGCTTTGATAAGAACAGACTAGCAATTAGCTATTTTGTCGGTTTTATGCCAAGTATTGCTTTTGATATTTTTAGACTGTGCTCTCACACTGTCACACTGACTGTCACACTCTGTTTTTCCTCTTTGTTCGAGCTAGTCTGAAATAGCCAGGTTTGTGAATTAATGTAAAGGTGTATCGGTCTGTTGCTGAAAAAATAGGCATTTTATAAGAAGCACTTACTAAAGTTACTTCACACACAGTTTCTTTATGCTTATCTATATTACACTTTGTCAGTTTTCTTTGATTTTCCCTCCAAGTATGTTTTTATGCTTATGTTTACGCTTATTTCTCTCTGTAGTGCTGGAGCACAGAGTGCAGATGCTGCCCAGACTGGAGCAGGTCAGAAGTCCAATAAAGAGCAAGCACCTGGTCGGCGTAAAGAGGAGTCCAAGCAACCCATTAAGAAGCCTAAGGAGAAGGAAAATGCACTCTCCCAGTTTGACCTTAACAACTATGCCAGTGAGTCAACAAAATTCTGTTGATAACATCTCTATAGCCCTATTCGGACGGGATTAGTTTTACGTGGGGATGTTGGGGTAAAGTAATTATTACCAGAGCTTCTCGGTGATTTTAGTCCCGTCCGATTGTGCCATCTCGGTAATCATTACGGACAATGTCAGTAAAGATTACGGCGACTTCTGTAAAAAGGTCCGGAAAAATTACCTCAGGTAATACTAATCCCTTCCGAATAGACCCGCTGTAAACATGTACGGTAAAATTCCGTCATTTCCTGTTTAAAAGTAGTTTTTGCCGTGTTTTGCAAGCATGGAGGTGCTTGAAGAAGCATTCGGTTGCGTTTTTGGTGGTGGGCCAACTCTGTGGCAAACCGCCAGTGTTTTCCGCATACTATTTAAAGCAAAAAGAAGCTCAAAAGCACTCATTAGAGGCACAAAACTTATTTTAGCTCTAGGTAAGTGTCTATTACCATCATAATCGTTAAACTGGATTTAACTGTTTTATATAACGTGTATAAATATGAATAAATAAATAAAATATATATGTATGTATGTACATGTATCTCACACACACACACCATTGTTTTGCTGTTGGGTAACTTGGCCAATTATTGAAATCATCAATACCAACAGCATATACCGGTCGATAGAAATTAGGCAACATAAATAACTAAATAGTACGCCTACCTACGAGTTCAGAGTGGCGCTCATCCTCTGAACTTCGATTATCCATATGATCCACGCCTGGGTCTGTTATTGGTCGGCAACCTAAAGGAGAGAAACGTTTACTCAGATAATGTTGTAGGAAGCTAATGGCTACCAGAGAAATTAACTGATAACAAATTATTCTTACCCAATACTGCATCAATGCATTCAAAATAAGGGAACTTCTTTGGATCAGTGCCAGTCCGTCTGTTGTGCTTAATGCGCACACTATACCTTTTTTTCAGGTATTCGATTCTATCCTTCAGTTTTCCCCACTCTCCAAAATCTTCCTCAACTTTGGGACATTTACTTACAACTTCTCGATAAATCTCTTCCCAAATAGTGTGATTATGCACCATGGTCTCAAACTGCCTCTGAAACCGACGTTCTCCCCAAACCGAGATTAAACATTTCCTCCCTGCTCCAGTTTCGCGTTTTTCTAGTTGGCGCCATGTTGTCTGTTTGCGCACGTGATAACAGGAAGCAACGTCATGCGCACATGACAACAAGGAGGTTACTGTGGTGCGTAAAGCGAGTTACTCCTCCCACTTCTGCTAGTTTTACTGAGATGTTTTGTCCCGTGCGAATTGGCCAATTTATATTACAGACGTCCTGAGGTGAAATTGCATTACTCCACGTCCCCACGCAAAACTAATCCCGTACGAATAGGGATTAACTCTACTAGCATCAATCCTTGATGTTTCACCTTGATGTGGTGTTTTGTGACTTTAGGTGTGGTAATCATTGACGATCATCCTGAGGTGACGACTTTGGAGGATCCGCAGTCCAACACTAATGATGATGGTTTCACAGAGGTTGTCTCTCGGAAGCAGCAGAAACGTCTACAGGATGAGGAGCGGAGAAAGAAGGAAGAGCAGACCGTACAGGTCTGCGATTGTGAAATTTGTGATTCCACTTTAATTTAAGCATTCAAATTAAGGACGAACCTGCTAAATTACTATTGTTCATACACTGCATGTTATTTGTAAAGGTTTTATGGGGATCGTTTTAAAAGTAAGGCCAGTTTTGTATAGACAGTATTTTTTGTATACCTTACGTGTTAAAAAAGAAACATTTTCTGTGGTTTTTCTATAGAACTGGGGTAAAAAGAGCTCAGGAGAAAAGGGCAGGGGTGGAGGTGGGTCCAAGCTGCCTCCGCGGTTTGCCAGAAAACAGCAACAGCAGCAGGCAACAGCAGCATCCCAGCAGCAGGCTGCATCCTCAGCCCAGCAGAATCAATCCTCTTCTCAGCCACCTCATCAGTCTCAGCCACAACCATCAATCTCTGTCTCCCAGCACAGCCTTTCTGCCCAGACCCAGACTACCACCCCCTCCCAGCCTCTGGAGGGTGCTGTTGCCCCTTTGCCCCCTGCATCTGTGGACTTCTCCACTAAAACCCAGGCACATAGCACTCTAGGGACTGAGCTGTGGGAGAATAAAGTGGCTGGTTCCACTGTACTCACTGATGTCAAGAAACGTAAGACCTCACACATTGTGATTGCCTAACTTTGTATTTTATGATTTATGTTGGTTTTATTTGCTTAAGATTCTTAATCGTTACAGGCGATCCTAAAGCCTTTTTGTACCTTAGTGCCATTTTAAAACATGATGCTAATTGTTTGCATCAATTTCAGTTGGGCCCATCAGCCCCCCTCAGCCACCATCAGTCAGTGCCTGGAATAAACCTCTTACCTCTTTTGCTGGGACCGTGACCTCTGAAGTAAGTGTGGTGTGATTCTGCATTACATAATTTACAGTACTTCAGGTTATGTTGCTTTGCCTGTTTGAGACACACAAAACTGTTAATTCGCTGTTGTGGGTAAGTGATGTTTGTGTTTGTTTTTATCTTTAGGGTGTGAAAGCAGCAACAGACAGTGGTGTTGAACTTGGCATGGAACGTATCCAGTTTGGTGCGCCCTCTTCAGCAGGTAGTACTGACAGCGATGGAGTACCAGCTACACTGGAAAAAACGTCAGACAATAAACTACCTGAACCCAAAGAACAGAGACAGAAACAACCTCGTGCTGGACCCATCAAACCACAAAAGGTGATTTTTGCAGTCATAGGACTGACACCATACCCTGCTTTAATGTTGACTTTGATTTTCTCCTCCATCATGATTAAAAACAAATATCTGATGGAACGATCCAACACCCCATGCATCCCTTCAGAAATGTAAAAGTTAAACTAATTTTTCAGCTGTCTGACATTGCTGCACCTGAGCAGAAGGAGTACAAGCCTGGCCCAATCGGTAAGGAGCGCTCACTAAAGAACCGCAAGGCCAAAGATGGCCGCCAGTCAGAAGCAGACGGATTGGAAAAGGGTGGTCCTGGTGGTAGCAGAGACAGAGACTCCAGCTCTCCTGCTCAAGACAAAGTTCCTGACCTAGGAGGAGATATTGAAGGCATGATCACAGTACCCTCAGCTGAATATTCTAGCAATTCCAAGGTATGTGGCTAACAGAAACATCAAAGAAACAACACAACGTTCATTATTTTTTAATTTTTAATAATCATTATGTGGATCATTGTACTAGGCATTTAAATCCTGTTTGGAAATAAGTGTAGTTATGCATGATGAAAGTTGGCTATATTGTAGGAATCTGTGACTGACTACACTACCCCATCCTCCTCACTGGCTGACACTGTGCCTACTGGAGGAAGCAAGATAGAGGAGAGTCTAGTTGCTAACGTAAGCCTTCGTTACAGTTTGTATACCTAATACACACAGTATTTTGTGCTTGTTCTCACTGCACCCCACCTCCATTTAATCTTTTATTTATTTATTTTTTTAATTGTTCTTATTCTAACATTTTCCATAGATTTTTTTTTTTCTCAAATACTTTCTTCTGTTTGTATATTCAGGTGGCACTGCCTCCCTCACTTCCTCTGCCCCGTAGAGAAACCCTACAGCAGAGCTCTAGCCTGAGCACAGTTTCTCCTGCTACAGTGGACCTCACACTGAAGGTGATGTTCTGTGCATACACAGTAAATGAACATACTCCTACTCAAATTTCATTTTAAAATTTGCATTTCAAATTATTTCAGTAATTCAACTCAAATAGTGAAACTCGTGTATTTTATAAATTCAGCACACACAGAATGAAGTAGTTTAATCTTTAATAAGTAGTTTAGTCTTTGGTTCTTTTAATTGTGATGATTTTGGCTCACATTTAACAAAAACCCACCCATCTCAAAAAATTAGAATAAGGTGACGTGTCAATCAGCTCATCAACTCAAAACACCTGCAAAGGTTTCCTGAGCCATCAAAATGGTCTCTCAGGTTAGTTCAGTAGGCTACACGATCATGGGGGAAGACTGCTGATCTGACAGTTGTCCAGAATACAATCATTGACACCCTTCACAAAGGAGAGTAAGCCACAAACTTTCATTGCCAAAGATGCTGGCTGTTCAGTGTTGTTACCAAGCATGTTAAAGTTGTGGAAGAAAAGATGCACAACCAACTGAGAGAACCGCAGCCTTGAGAGGCTTCTCAAGCAAAACCGATTCAAGAATTTGGGTGAACTTCATAAGGAATGGACTGAGCCTGGGGTCAAGGCATCAAGAGCCACCACACACAGACCTGTCAAGGAATTTGGCTACGGTTGTTGTATTCCCCTTGTTAAGCCACTCCTGAACCACAGACAACATCAGTGCTCTCTTAGCTGGACTAAGGAGAAGAAGAACTGGACTGTTGCCCAGTGGTCCAAAGTCCTCTTTTCAGAAGAGAGCAAGTTTTGTATTTCATTTGGAATCTAGGGTCCTAGAGTCTGGAGGAAGGATGGAGAAGCTCATAGCCCAAGTTGCTTGAAGTCCAGTGTTAAGTTTCCAGTCTGTGATGATTTGGGGTGCAATGTCGTCATCTGGTGTTGGTTCACTGTGGTTGGTCCAAAAGTTGGTTAAATGACCATGGTGTTGGTGTGCTTTACTGGCCAGCAAACTCACCAGACCTGAATCCAATATAGAGTTTATGGGTTAACGACAAGATTAAAATAAAAAAACAAGAGACCAGAAAATGCAGATGAGAAAGAAGGCCATTGTCAAAGATACCCGTGCTTCCATACCACCTCAGCACTGCCACGGACTAATCCCCTCCATGCCACGCTGAACTGAGGCAGTAATTAAAGCAAAAGGAACCCATACCAAGTATTGAGTGCATGCACAGTAAATGAACATACTTTCCAGAAGGCCAATAATTCACTAAAAATGTTTTTTTATTGGTCTTATGAAGTATTCTAATTGGTGGGTTTTTGTTAAATGTTAAAACTTTCCCATGACATTCTAATGTATTGAGATGCACCTGTATATTAGGGAAATTGTTGATTATCAGTATTTGAGGAATGTTTTCGTTCACTGCACTTTTCACTGTGATATCAAATTCCTATTTTTGAGACCCTATTAAGGGGCCTGCATTATGTACAGTACCTTTTTTTTATTTATTTATTTATTTATTTATTTTTAAAAAGTAAGCATCTTGGGCCTTAACTTGTTTCTGCCCCAACAGATGGAGTCAGCTCGTAAGGCATGGGAGAATTCCCCTAGTCTGGGAGAGAAGAGCTCTCCTGTCACCTCCTCTGCTTCCCCCATTACCAGCGGAGGAGGTGCAGGCAATGCCTCTTTTAGCTCCTTCTCCAGTGCCTCTATGCCTCAGATACCTGTTGCTTCAGTGACACCTAGCACCTCGTTGTCAGGTATGCTCTGAAAGTGTCCCTTGATCACAAACACAGTAATTAAAATCTGGATTCTGGTTTAAGTCGTTCATACTAATTCATGGCTCAGCAAGTAATCCTTAACTAGATTCATGTGATATTAACAGTAAGTCTTGTACAGGTTCATCTACTTACACCACATCATCTTTGAGCACCAAGACCACGTCTGCATCAGATCCTCCTAACATCTGTAAGGTGAAACCACAGCAGCTGCAGAGTTCAGCAATGTCCAATAGCAACTTCTCCCAGCTTGGCTGCGTACCTTCTCTGTTGCCACAGCAGCAGACTCCGCAGGTCTTTGTCTCCCAGTCTGCAGGTAAACAGTTTTACCAGTTTAAACAGAGTGGTTCTGCCTTAAAGTTCTAGTGTATGCAGTTACAAAATACTTTCTCAGACTTTCCTGTACCGTATTTGCCGATCATGTGTGCGCATTTGTGTCTCTGCTCAGGTTCTGCTGCACAAATCCCAGCCTTCTATATGGACACCAGCCATCTGTTTAGCGCACCTCATCCTCGCCTGCCTCCTCCTTCCATAGCCCAGCAACAAGGCTTTCAGCCTGGCCTCTCACAGGTACATCCTGCACATTTTTTAGTATTTGTATATGGGATTATCTTGGGATTATCTTCTAACTCTGTCTTCAGTTATTGATAAATTTAAGAAAAGTGGGATTGCATTTTCTTCCGTTTTTCAAAGCTTTTATTATTTTGTCATTGCTTGTTAGACTAATTGGTGCTTTCTATTGCTTCTACTTATCAAATTATAAAATACATTTTTTGTCGTGTTCTGACTTAGTGTTTTGCTTTTTTGTGTGTCCTTGCAGCCTACTGCAGTGCAGCAAATTCCTATCCCAATCTACGCCCCTCTTCAGGGTCAGCCACAACACCAGGCTCAGCTCGGCCTCAGCACAGGCCCCCCTGTCTCTCAGCAGCAAGATCTTTTCAGCTCTTCCATACAGCCCTACAGGTGACCTAAATATTTTCTAATTTTTCATCTGTTTTTTCAAGATTGAATAACCATAAAGTTTTATATCTGACATTTAAAAATTAAACCTAATGTTTGGTCTTTTCCCTCCTCCAGGTCTCAACAGGCATTCATGCAGAACAGCCTATCCCAGCCATCTCCCATGATGCTGTCAGGGACAACGCTGCACAGCTACCCTGGAGTGCAGCCCCCTGAGCTGGCTAAGCCTCAGTCCAATCTGGCCTTCCAGCAAACCTCTAACACGCAGCACATTCCCATCCTGTTCGAACCACAGCTCAACCAGCCCTCTGGAATTGGTGGCTCCCAGCTAATAGATACACACATACTGCAGGTCTGTATTAATATATTGAGATGTTAAATATGTCCAATAATGTGATATAGATATAGATATAGATATAGATAGAGATAGATAGATAGATAGATAGATAGATAGAGAGAGAGAGAGAGAGATAGATAGAGAGATAGAGAGAGAGAGAGAGAGAGAGAGAGAGAGAGAGAGAGAGAGAGAGAGAGAGAGAGAGAGAGAGAGAGAGAGAGAGAGAGAGATAGATAGAGAGAGATAGAGAGAGAGAGAGAGAGATAGATAGATATATATATAGATATAGATATAGAGAGATAGATATAGAGAGATAGATAGATATAGATAGAGAGATAGATAGAGATATATATATATATATATATATATATATATATATATATATATATATATATATATATAAAGGAATTAACTTAAAATGCTGAATGCTGCTTTTTTTTGTGTGTTGCGGCCGGTTGCTTTAACTTATGATTATATCATTATGGTTATATTACAGCGCCAGGGAATGAGTCAGCATTCAAATCTGTACTCTGGACAAGTGCAGCAGCATACACAGAACAGTTACTACAGCTCAACACAGAGCCCCAGTTCTGCACTACAACAGGTATTAACATGCTGCATTATATTCTTATTTGCATGTAGCAAACAAGTTTTTATATTGGGGTGAATTTGAATAGATTCCTATATTCAGTGTATGCATACCCTTTATTGTCTCCTCTTCGCACTAGGTGACTGTTCCCATGCCTGGTTCTCAGCTGTCATTGCCTAGCTTTGGCTCTGGTGGGGGTCAGCCTCTGCTGGCTCTGCCCCAGTCTCTGCCCCCAACTCCACCTCAGGCTCAGCCACCCAACCTAAACCGCCAGCCCCCCAGCAGCCAGCCATACCGTGGCCTCATTGGCCAGAACACACACAACATGATGCAGCCTTCTAATAAGGTGTGTGCACTTTTAGTCTCATTCTTTGTCAGGAAAATTAATTAGCAATCCATAAAATTAGACTTCTGCAAATACTTTTAAAGAAGGTTAATGTCATTAAGTTACACTGCATGTTTATTTGCTAGGTAGCACTTTGTTCTATCAGACTAATACCTGTGATATGTTTGTGACAGATGTGTGATATGGACTTAAAGCTGTTCGGTACCGGCATGGATGTGAAACCGGGAACTCCCCCAGTCAGTGCAAGAAGCACGACTCCTACCTCAAGTCCGTACAGGTGTGTATAAGAGCAAATTCAACTGATAATTATGTGGTTAAAGACAACAATTCTCAGAATTCTTCCACATACTCTTATAAATATATTATTGTATGTACGTTTTCTAATGTTTATTGGGCTCCAACATATTAAGCCTGAAATGTCTACTTTTATGCTATGAGCTACAAATACAGTTTAATGCTCTGAAAAAATCATTTCCTATTGAAGTTTGTTCATGAACTACCTTTATTCAACTCTTGACCCAGATACTTTGTGCAGCTATAGCTTTTAGTTTTTTTGGGGCTGATTAAAAAGCTAACTGTTTCAGAACTACAATGTCTTTCCAAATTCAGAAAGAAGTTTTTGCTACAGTTGATATCACATTTGATTTAGAAATTTACTTCAAAGCTGCAAAATCATAGTAAAATCAATTTCATCATGTGAATGGTTCCCCTAGGCACACATTCACATGAATCTTGCTCTGTAGCACACACTCTCTTTTCTACAGGGCGAGCTCCACGAGTCCCAGCAGTCAGTCCAGTAAGATGAACAGCATGTTGTATCCCAAACAGTTTCAATCTGGATCACAAGGTATACGAATCCCACAGCATTTTCCTGGACAGTTCAACCCACAGGTAGGTCTCTGAGAGAATTAAATGACTTTAATGGATAATTAGACATTTGATATAAATGGTGAATTACATTGCATAGCATTCATTATCTCACTATCTCAAACAGATGTTGTCTCAGCCCAATATGGTGTCTCCCCTGGTTCGCCCCCCTCACACAAATTCCTTTCCTGGAGGGGTGCAACGAACCCCCATGGGCCCTCCTATGTCCCCCAACCTTAGCGGAGGCCTGATGCCACATCCCAGACCCCAGCATCCTCTCCGAGGGCCATCTGGGCCACCTCTTGCACTCCGTGGCACACAAGCAGCGCTTAAGGCTGAGCAAGACCTTAAGGTAATGCGATCGGGACATTTATAAGAAAGTTCAACTTGTATAATGACAACTAATATCCATTTTTTGAGCAATTGTTTATGAATGTACATTGCATTCCTTCCTCCTAGGCTAAACAAAGAGCAGAGGTACTACAGTCAACTCATAAGTTCTTCTCTGAGCAACAGCAGCAGATGAAGTCTTCAGCTGCTAAGTCTTCTCGTATGGATGGAGCAAGCAAACCTATTGACAGTGTCGTTCCAAACCACCAGGGGGCTCCAACAGAGCGCACTGAACCTGACAAACCAGCACCCCTTGCTGCAGCCAAGCCTATCCGTACCGGTCCCATTAAGCCCCAGGCTATTAAATCAGAAGATAGCAAGTAACCCCACGTCACCTCCAACAGGACTGACGCATGGAAGGATGCAGTGGTTTATCGGGAGACACTTGTTAGAGGGGAAGAGGTAGTTTCAGTCATAGAAAGGGGAATGGGATTGCTAGGTGAACTATAGCGTGTAATTATGCTATAATCTGTGGATCACTCACCTTTGCCCTGCCTTTATTCACCACCCACTGATCTCCCTTTCTCTCCATGCTGGAGAGTTTGATTTATTTTTTATTCCCCCTCCCCCCCCAACCCCCCAACGGACATGAAAAGGTAGAACATAAGAGACTGTACATCTCTAATGTACAATGAAGGTTTAAAAAAAAGAAATGAGTTAAATTTGTTGCTGTGTGCACCATTTTTACAATTGATTTTCCTCTAGTTGAATCACGTTAGGAGGGCAGTTATTTCCTTTTGTTTATTGAAAAGTTTTGTCTATCCGTTTTCTGTTGTTGGTAAAGAAAAAAAATCTTTGTTTAAAATGTTTCATTACCTATCTCCCCCCCAACTTTGCAGTTGAAACATGAAAATGCACACCTCCATCTTTAACCTGTGTGTATGGCCACTGCTCACCTTCTCTCTCTCCTTCTTCTCCCTCTCACTATATTGAAGCAGTTTCTCATGACCAAGATATGCAACAAAAACAAGACAGAGCAGCTTATATAAAATGCTGAAATTTGTGATTTTAATTCCTTTGAAAGAAATGCATGGTTAGAGTAACAGATTTGTTGCTGGTAAATCTGATGGATTTATTGATTGCTGTCCCTTCCTTCATACCTTCTTCAATGAAAATTCCTCCTCCTTGGTGAGCTGCGTATGAAATGAGAGCATCTACAGGTGAAATCTTTAGCCAAAGGTTAGGCATTATAAGAAGCCCCTTTATCATACTTTTTTTCTTTTCTTTTATTCTTTTTTTTTTTTTTTTTTTAATAAAATAAACGGTTGCTAGTTTACTTCAGAGTTGGTCCTGTATGCTTCAACCCTTCAGTTTGTTGAATGTGAATGGAGGAACTTCAGAGGTTGGGACTTTGTCCTTTCTGACCACCAGTTATAGCAGAAAGTGGTCACGGAAAAACAAGCTTGGGTTTTGCTCCAGTGTTTGATTTTAATACTATACGTAGCTGCAAAATGAACATTTCAAAATCTGAGTCAGCCTCTAGAAGAGAGTAAAAGGGTAGAAAGATTAAAAATAAAAAATGGAAAAAAAAAAAACCTGATAATGTAGTTCAGATGCAAAAAGGACTTGTTTTCTGTTGTAACGTCCACAGGCCTCGGTCCTCTCCAGTCTATTTCTTTCATGTTGCTAATGCAAATGGGAGGCTACAGATACAGTGTTCAAGTGTGGCTCCCAAATGACAAACGGGAGAGGAAGGAGTGGATAGGGGAATTGTTTTTTGTTTGTTTTACTTGTACAGGGGTAAAATCGCTGTATTAAAATATGTAAGGTCTTATTTACATTGGTTTGGTTACAGAAACTAATAAAATAATATGCTGTCAAAAAATGAAGTCTGAAATGATATTATTTCCCCCCCCCATAGCCCCTATCTTCCTCTTCTTTGATTTGTCTTTAATAAAAATATAACCATATCCATGTTGTCTAGTTGTGTTCAATAGAGATTCAAATAAAAATGAGACAGCCAAATTAATTATACAATAACCTTTATTCATGAGTTTGTACATAAGTATTATGAATAGCCAAAATCAGTCCTATGTTGTATTGACTGGACTAGCTAAAAGACACTGCTTTAAGTTTATGTACAAGAATGAATGTTAAACATGTTTTCCTCTCTGACAATTACAGTGCTGTATACAAACAAAAGTGTAGAAAAATAATTTCTCTATTAACACAAAGTGGGCCATGCCACTACAAGGTAGAAGACAAAATTATTCATTAAAATAAGATTTGAATTTTTTCAAAATGGGACCAAAAAAAAGTATATTTTTAGTTATGGAATATTTTTTCCAAGGCATGTACAAAAATAAAATCATGACTTGGATGCAGAAAAGAAGCTAACAAGCCAGATCTAAATCTGCTCATATAACTGGTTATTAATTAAGTATTGACATGTGCCTGTGATTTCTTATAATCTATGGTTTAAGAACACTAATTAGGCTCAATACAAAACCAGCTTGTGTACAGATTTCTGATATGTTTTGATGACTGCTACAGCTTTTGCTTACATCTGTGATCATTTCAAATTGTAAGTACATGAAAGCTGCAAAGCCAGTATACTTTTTTGCAATTTCCTCCCCTAACCTCTTCCTCTACAGCTACCATTTCAACATACTCCCTTCACTGTTGCTTCCCCAGTCGGATGTCATAAGACACCATGTGGTAGTTATCCCAGGCAAAAAGCTTCTTCTGAGCAGCATTGTAGTCAACCATGCTGTTGTAACGGTGCTGATTTTGGAATGGGACTGCAATAGATTTGCTTTGACTGGTGGCTGTGTCAAAGCTGTAGTTGACTGTGGTGTTGGGTGAGGCATAGCTGGCCACTGTGTACAGCCTGCCACAGATCATGAAGGCATTGGCCACTGTGGTTTTGCGAATGTTGGTCTCCCAGCTCTTCTTCACCTCCAGACTGTGAGGATCCAGCTGGGAGACCACAATGGCACCTTTAGCCTTGTTGGTGCTGTAAATGACCCAGAGGCCTCTCTCGTCCACAGCAAAGTCAATGTCTGTATAGCCACCCCACGAGTAGGGGAACTGGCCATGGAAGCCGGCATGCGGCAGATCTCGGCGGGCAGCAATACTGTCCGACCCCAAATCGTAGCGAATGAGTGTACGGCTACGACGACGCTGGTAGTAGAGTGAGCCGTGGTACATAGCTGCACCTGTGCTCTCCACTGCCTCAGGCAAGAGCAGGACTTTGGCTGGAAAGCCACGAGAGAGCTGATCCATGTCTTCGTAGCCATAGAGTTGGCGCACCTCTGTGCCGACTGTGTCAATTCGCCACACCATGTTGGAGCCATAAGGGCTCACAGCTTCTGGGTCTTGCATCCACACACCATACCTACCGGCGATGCTGTCTGCCTTACGGTGGGTCACTGGCTGTCCCACCCACAGCAGCTCACCACAGCCTAAAAAAGAAAAGAGTGATTACAATCATGTGATCAACTGGGGAATTCAGACAGTTGTCCAGTGTACCTTCATGGAAGCTGACATAATTAGTCCTGTGGTTGAAAGCTGTACACAAGCAAGGAAACACAAATTATTTGGCAGATTGAAATTGGAATGTAGCAAGAGACTGCATGCAATGAAGACATGCCACATCATCTGAGAATTCTTGCTAGCGTAAGTGATCAGGGGTATGCTTACCCTTTCCTTTTTTAGTCCCTTGCTAAACATACAGCAAGCCCTTTTATAAGCCGGACCGTTTAGGCTTCAAGTACTGAGGTAAAAATAGCTGTATTTGTTCTTGTCAGCAGAGACACCAAGACTCATGTGTGCTGTATTTTCAGCATATGAGAAGTCATGGTACAAGTACTTGGTTTCAGGCAACTGGATTGTGTCCCTGTGGTGATGCTTTGGTTAGCATGGTGTGTGTAAATAGAACTAAGTGTGACTTTTCTTACCGCTACTGTCTTCAGTTTCCTCTGATCTTGGGGCAGGAAATTCAGCCACTTCAGCCTTCAACTCCTGGTATGCTGGACTACTGTAGGACCAAGAGGGATCTGTGGGAGAACGAGTGAAAAAATAGACAAAAACAATGAATTCGTAAGGGAGACGAATTGGTAGCATCAAGCAGATGTGAAACAGAAAGGGTAAACAGTATGTAAAACACCCAGGTGGGGGGATAGTAACTGGTGGCCATACACAGCTGTTCCATCTCTTATCAAACAGATGTGAAGGTGTTAAATTAACTGTCTTACTCTTTCAAGGAACTGGTTTCTCTTTTTATTATTATTATTATTATTATTATTATTATTATTATTATTATTATTATTATTCCAAGCAATGCTCCCATCTTGCATTTAATAAAGGAACTACAATTTAGATTCCATGGTTTATTTCATTCCCTAATTCATTTAAGTTTGGATAGAACATTGCAAAATTCAATTACCACTTAACAATCAATGTAATTGCAAATCTTTAATCCATTTCCAACTCCTTAACACATTTGTATTGGCTTGAATTTGCCTGTGTGTGCTGAGTAAAGAGGACGAGTGAATTCACCTCTGAGGCTGCTTGAACCTCCTTCTGTCCTCCCTGGTCTGGAAACCAGATGAGAATGGGATGTTCCTATAGGGCAAAAAAAAGTAAGTCACATTTCCAGATGGGAAGAAAGAACACTTTACACCATATCGTGTTTTAAACAAATAAGGCAACAGGGACACTGGAACATTCTGGAAAACAAGTCTGCGCTGTTGAATACCAGACCCAGAGTGGGGCTATCTCTGACCTCTGACACACCTGATCCTCTGTTCACTTAAAGGAGTGTGTCCATGAGAGCTGGGTGGAGTTCAGTGACACACAGGAATCTTACAGGGGGAAATAAACAGTGCTGAGTGGATTACCAGCTGTTTGGTAAGCTACTTGCACTTGCATACTTGTGCTTCAAATTGAGAATCATCCACATCTTTCTGCTTCCTCGCTCGCTTGGTGAGGTTGATGCTCTGCCGTGTTTACAACCTGAAGAAACAACTGCAATTGTTTCTGTTTAAGAGCATTATAAAGACACAGTGGCTAAGTGTTTACAAGCCTTTCTAATGGACCTTAAATTACAGCCTGTTTTTAATTTCATGAAGGTGGATTTGATGAGGAAGTGGTGCTGGTGATTATAATTTTGAAGAGGTCTTTGTATTAGAAATCTGCTTATATATATCTCATCTAATTAAATTTGGATTTAGTTTTAAGAAGTTATTATTAAGCAGTGGTGAATTTATCATTGCTAGCTTCAAATGAAAAATTAGCAGACAAATGCAAGTCTAAGCACAAAGGTCTGTTTGTCCATGTGTTTTTTTGATGGATATCAGTGTAGTACAATGAGAAACCTTTCAAAGCAAGTAAAGAGTGATTTGAACAGAACATAATTAATTACACCTGAATATTGCTCTCCTATTGACTGCTGGCATGGTGAGTCTTTGCTGCTTAAATGCTGTTAACCCCAAGAACGCTTTAAACGTCTATGGTCTATGGTGGCCACCAACATTCAACCTGCTCATTCAGTAATAAGGATCTTCGATACTTCAAAACCATGTAACCATCTTCATGCTTAATATATTGAGGGAGAAAATTATGCAAGGCTAAATCTGGTAAGCATGAACGATGTTTCATCAATATCCAGTAAACTGAATTTTATTTTATAAAATGAATAAATATATCTTAAGCTCAGACATATAGCTGACTACCTAATAGGGTTGGAGACACCTGAAGATGGATTTTAATATTTATGCTTATTTATATTTTGTTATTTTTGTGTCTGTGGTCTTTCTTCTTGAATTAAGGCTGTGATGGTCACTGCAAAACAGTGATTTTGTTCCTGCAGCCTTTTCTGTGATGATTTGGAAGTCTGTTTACGGTCATATTTTCTGTGGCCAAGCTGAAACCTACTGGCACAGACAACCAGGATAAAATATACTGGTCCATAGAGGAATTCATGACCATGTTAATTTTTTTCCCTTTCTGGTCAAGGATGACAATAAGTGTATATTATATATTGTATAGTGTATTGTAGAAAACAACATTGCATATTAAATGCTATTAAAACCCAATACTGAATTTTAGAATTTTTCTCATTATTTTAAAAGGTGAAAATAATACAGATACAGTATACTGAAGCTCCCAAAAAATAAAGGAAGCCAAAAGAAAGATTGCTGAATTTTTCCTGTCTGATCAAACTATATACTGATCTTTTGGAAATGTCCTATGTAAAATAATATAGAAATTGATCAGATGATATGTGGGTGTGTGTGGGTGGCTCTGTGTCTTACAAATGAGTGTCACAACAATTCAGTGCATCCCTTGTCCCTCTGTTAAACGTTTTACATTTTTCATCTTTTTGGCACTAGGCTTGGCAGGCAACATAGGTGTCAACATAAGGAGTAGAACAGATGTGGACAAGATAAGCATAAAAAAAAGAGGTAAGAACATCTGTACTTCCTTATGGTAACATGGGAGTATTTAGTCCAGAGGGTTACTGGTTTCATGTGTTCAAGGTTGATAACATACCAATTCAAGATCAAGAGAAGCACCATGAAAGTAGGATAAAGCTTCAGTCAGTCATGTTATAGAGTCACTTGGGATTTCTTCTGTTCAGAAACCACTTAAATATGCCCTTTTTCAAGTGAGTGGTTGGTATAAAAAAAGTATTCACTGTCTCTTCTATATAAACAATGATGGACTGTTTTTACCATGAATACTATGTTATTCTTCTGCACGCAACTTCATTCCCTTTATTCGCATCCGTACTGGTTTTAAGAGGACCGCCTGCTGGCCACTGGACCACCTCTGTGTCATTAATACTACCAGTCAGCTGTGATGGTGAGGGCTGCAGGAATCTAAAGGGCATAAGATTCTTTTAATACCACATATATTTTAAAATGAGGAACCCAGACATGGCATAGCTTAGAGCAAGGCGGTGTTCAATCTGATCTAGTCCTGATTCCACATGTTTAATCTGTCCATCTTGTCCATCAATCATTTATTAAATATGCTTCCTGTGTGGCTGGTATGCTAGTTAGCATCCACACCAGCTTATTCTAAGACTGAAGTCTACTCGCTTACTCGCTTCACATCACATTCAAAACAACGCACCTGCAAGTATGCATTTTTTGACATTTTTTTTATATTTCCAGATCTAGTCAAAGCAGCTCAACTTGTAGTATATACTTGTAGGGTCACTAATACAAGGGTACCTACCTGTTCCTTGTTGGAGGTTACTATCATACAGTGGTACACTTTGTGAAGACTGCTGTGGGCATGGTCTGCTTCTCAGCCTCTCCACCTCACGCTGGAGGTCCTCCACCGTCTGCTGGAGCTGCCCCACCTGTTGAGTCAGCATGGCTTTCTCCTGCTGCAACCTGTCTCTCTCTCCAGCCACCTGTGTGTAGGCGGTCCGGAGTCCCAACTGAGCTTCAGTACCCGGTGCTTCACCTCCAGATAGGCGGGATATCAGCGCCTCTACCAGCCCCAGGCGAGACTTCAGGTCTTCCATTTCAGCACTGGATGCTGTTGAGGGGCAGCTGGCCTCTGTAGGGCTGTCCACCGTGAAGGTGTACTGACAGCGCCTGTTGCGATCATTCCCTCTTGAGAAGCTGGCGGTGCTTTGAGCCTGAGTTCCTACCAGAAGGCTGGAGATCCACATTACAGCAAGGAACCACATTGTGAAGCAGACTGTCAATGGCTTGAATACACCACCTTTTGCTGTTTCTTGTTTGCCTTGGTTACACTTCGATGGTCCCCTGATTCCTATTTCTACACTAGTCTTGTTCACTCTTGTGGTCTGTGTGATCCGTTCTTCTGCACGTCTCCTTCACATTCAAAAGAAGAGATGGATAAGTGACTGACTTGTTTCCAGAAACTTTATGCACAGCTTAGTCTTTAACTTTGTTTCTTTCCTGTCCTTGTGTTTCTGCAGATTCCTAAATCGGGTGACAAAAGTTTATTGGTGATTGATGTTTGTGATCCTGGTTCAGTTGGTGTTCTGTGCTCAGGAGGCAATTTCTCTGAGCCCCGGGTCCCCAGCAGGGGTTATTTATACAGTCTAAAAGGAGGAAAGAAGGTGGGTATGTGGGAGGGAACGGGTGAGGGAGGGATTTCCTCAAACAGCAAGTATTTATTACTTTTTTCCTCTTTAATCTTCTCAGGGACTGTTATGATGAATGTTTTTTGTTGCTGCTGTTCAGGTGTTTTTGTTGGTTCCTGGGTGAAAATGTAAGGGCGGACAAAATGATTTGACCATGCGCAGGACGCTTTCTATACACACACATTTTATTTATATATATAAAATAAATATTTATATATATAAATATATATATATATAAAATTTAAATACATATATATGTATGTATATATGTGTGTAAGTGTGTAATATATATACACACACACACATAAATATGAAGTGATTTTGGTTGCCCAGTTCTAACTTGCTAATTCATTGAACATCTGTTCTGAAGTTTGGGACTATTTCATTTTTACAGCCAGGTGTGTTGTCATTGTGTTGGAACTACACACTTCAAGAGCAGGCAATAAATTAGAGAATATGAACGTCATGTAAAACTTAATGGTTTGGATGATGTTGGGAGTGTTCTATAAAACATGTCCACTGTTTACAATGTCTAGGCAGAAGTGTTTCAATATGAGTCAATTGAGGTTAGTGTGTATGGGCTGTTTGCTAATTCTGGTGCTGTGTGGTTTTTGTGGCCCTATCAGCTTGCTGCTGATGCTCACTGTGGGTGGGGGGAACTTGCAGTAAGTCATTTTAGAAACCCTGTTATGTGAGTGGGTGAAGATAGATAGGGTTACCCCTGTGGCCCTAACTGAAAAATTATGTGTTACAGGCATGGAGCCTGGGCAAAGAATGTGTGCTCTTATGTCACCATCCACTATTTAATGGGGACATGCTAAGTAACATGTCTTTTTAGCAAGTCAGTGTCTTGTCAAGATGCTAGTCCTTTTTAAGCAAAAACTTTCTAACTGGTTTTAAACCTTAAGCAAAATGTGACGGAATAAACCTGCATTTTCTTCCTATTCCACTATTACCTACAGTGTGATGGATATTTTGTAGGTAATCTATTAGGGTTTCCTCTCTTGTGATTGAGAGAACACAAATCAAACGGACTATGACCCCTGACCCCTAACCTTATGTCTACTCGGAGTCATAAATCCACGTAAATTCTTTAGATTCCGCTACACTTCAAATCAGACCTGAACAAAATACACCAACAAAACCAGCTGCATTTCCCAAGAAAGACTGGAGTTGGAAGATACATGAAGCCCTTCTTGTCTTTCCTTAATGTATTTTCTCTACTTGTGTGCACATGTATGAGTGACAGATACGGCAAAATATTATTTGTAGACACCTGACCATCACACCTTTTAGAAATCATATCTCTCTTAAATGCATACTTGTTGGGCTTTGGTTCAGACTATATGAATTGCAAATATAAGATTATTTCAGATTCATTTCTTGGTCTTAAAGATCATAAGCACTGCAATTGTAAACACAAAACATGGTTCCACCAACCATGAATCTTAAACCATTTTTTTTTGTTTTTATTTACTTTCCATCTTCTATCCCTCACTGGTGCTATTCAGCCTTTGTCTCTATGATTGACATGCTTTGATCAATTACTGCTGTGAATGTCCTCAAACTTAAGATGCCACATCCAGAACCAAACTCTCAAGTGAGGTCTCTCACTACTCCGTTCACAAAGTATGTTTATGGCCTTAAATTAAAACTGGCAGTTTGCACCTTAAGCCTCTGCCAGTTTGTGGGTGTTTTTCCATAGTGCATCCAGTTGCCATCTCTTCTCTAGGTAAATGTCATGTGCACACACATCTGGCCCACTGCTTGATGAAAACATGATTCATCAGACCAGGCCTCCTTATTCCACTGTTCCGTATTCCAGTTCTGATGCTCACGTGCCCATTATAGGAGCTTTCAGTGGTGTACAGGAGTCAGCATGGGCACTCTGAGCAATCTGCAACTACGCAGCTCCATAATCAGTAAGCAGTGCGTGTTCTGTCACCTTTCTATCATAACCAGCAATAACAAATTTAGCAACTTGTGCTACAGTAGCTCTTCTGTGGGATCAGATCAGACAGCTAGTCTTTTCTCCCCACACCCATCAGTGAGCCTTGGTGATCATAAACCTATCTCCGGTTCACTGCTTGTTCGTCCTTGGACAGATTTCGGTAGGCACTAACCCCTGCATTATGACTGATCACTTGCTGCCTAATATATTCCACCCCCATGCAAGATGCCACTGTGGCAAGATAATCAGTGTAAATGGTTTTAATGTAATGACTGGTTAACTTTATTAGGTACACTTGTACACCTGCTAATTTATGCAATCTAATCAGACAATCATGTGGCAGCAGCATCATGCAGATACATGATCAGAATGAACATCAGAATGATGGAAAACAAAGTGATCTCTGACTAACCGTGGCATGGTAGTTGGTACCAGGGATGTGGTAGCTCACTCTTTAAGGTGCTGTACTACTTGGGAGTTTGGGAGGTCATGAGATTGAATCCCAGGTCCACCGAGCTGCCACCGCTGGGCCCCTGTGCAAGGCCCTTAACCCTCAATTGCTCAGTTGTATTACTTCCTATTACTTCCTGATTGGAAGGTCATGAGATTGAATCACAGGTCCACCGAGCTGCCACTGCTGGGCCTCTGTGCAAGACCCTTAACCCTGAATTGGGTTACTACTACTATTTATACTGAGTTGTATAAATTGAAATAAAATGTAAGTCACTCTGTATAATGGTGTCTGCTAAATGCCAGAAATGTAAATGTACCAGATGCGCTGGCTGAAGCATTTTAGAAATTCCTTGGGATTTCTCATAAAAGTCTCTTGAGTTTGCACAGAACCTGCATGATTGTGTTCTTCCAGAGATAACCGGATGTGTATGAGCATGTTTAAACACTTACAAAAAGCTAAATATACTGTCAGATAAGAGTCTTTTGTTAACTTTTAGGTTGTTGAGTAATAGTGATGTGTAATAACTATGACCTGAGCTCTTCTGTCAGTGGGTCATGTGTTCTAATGCATATTATTTTAAACTCAAAACATTCCGTAACTTTAGATTATGTCTGTGACTGTCCTGTGGTTTTATACGTGTCAGGGTTCACAACCTGCTTTGGAAGAATTTGATATTCACTCATGCCTAGGGAGCAATATGTAGTGTAACTTTGACTTGCGTAACAGTCCAGAAAACAAAGAGGCTTTATTGGTTGTGACTCAACAGAGTCAGGGAAACGTACTGACTAATAGATGCTGCTGTGTCCGTGTTGGCTATTGATCCAGAGAGGTGTGGGAGGAGGAACTGCATGTTCTCCATTAAGAAGAAAGCAATAATGTTTGTTTAGTAACGTTTAGTAATGTTTGTTTTCCCCACTTATATTGAAGCACCTCGTTATAATTTCTATCATTCCCATTCCAATGTGGCAGCTTTATTCAAACAGGAAATGTGCAAACAAAAGTCTCAAACACTCGTCTGTGAGATATCCTTTCCGATAAACTGTGTTCCAGATGAAGAACATAACGTACTGGCATATTAAACATCCCAGGCACCGAGAATGATAAAAGAAGCCGGCAACATCTGGAAATGACTAACACTTCTTATGAAGCGGGTTCACATGTTCAATAACTTGGATGTTATTTTTAGAGTTTAACAATTATTGGATTTTTTTTTTTTTTTATCTTCTTTTTTTTCCCCCAGTAAATGCTTTATTCTGGTCAATGTCAGTGTGGACCATTTATTCTTAATTTACTACTTTTTTAAATTTATTTAAACTTCCTAATGACTGTCACATTTTGTTCTGAAATTACTTAACATTAAAAAATATGAACATCAGCATGAATAAAACCGTAACTTAATGTTAACATCTAGTTAAACTTAATGATTAGTTTGGACTAAAGTTAGTGACATTACAAATGGTTATTTCACAAGAATTGTACAGAAATTAGCATAAATTACAAGAAGTTGATAGGAATGAAATGAATCAGTAAATAGGGCATCGGTATTTATCATGGAATAACGTAGACATTAGATGACGAATCATAATTATCTATATGTATCCAGAAAACCTAGATAGGAAATAAATGTAAAAATAAATAAATGTAAAAAATACTATATTAATTAAAACACATTTTTTGGGGGGCAGGTGTCTTAAGGAAATATGTAATAACTTTTTTATATACTTATTTTGTATTTTAAACATTCTGTAGTAAACAACTTTTCATTGTCATGAAACACTAGTAACCTCATTTTTAACCAAGGATTTATAGAGAGCATGCTGGGAGATTTGAGAGTATGGAGACTTGAATAAGTTTCAAACCAGAAGCCCAGCAGTTGGACTCAGACCTGTACTTCTTTAGCTTGACGTTTTCAGCAGGTCTTGATGCACCACATCGATACAAACTTCTTGAGTAAAGCTGATGTGATGCAGTGAGATGGAAAAATAAAGTGGGATATAAAGTGACTGTGACAAAGAAACTGAATACTGTTCCATCTCCTCCATCTCCCTATAAATAGGCTGGTTATTGATGCAGCATTTAATGTGTCTTTGTGCTGGTTGCCATGGTTGGCTTGGTGCTGGTGCCTAGCAGAGACCTGCACAAACCAAATACACGCTGGCAAAGAGAACAGAGCCAACGGGAAATACGTTGGATGGAAGAGAGACGCGGTATTAAAACAGGATAAAGGGCAAAAGGAAATAAAAACTGGAATGATGAGAGTTTTAAAATGGAAGCAGTTTTAGTAGTGACCTGGGACTGGTATTGAGCAGTGGAATCTATTAAAAAACACAAATAATGCAATTTACAGTAGAAGAAAGAGAGCAGAGGAACGAAGAGAGACATCAGTGAGGGTTGTTTTAGTTCAGGGTGGCAGACGTCTCCGTTTCATCTTTTTTTTTTTTGTCTGAAAAGCATCCAGCCGGACTCGCCTTTAAAAGCAATTTATTTCAAAACGCAAAAGTAATTCACAGTCTATTAATGCACTTTCCCCATCTTTAAGTTATGGATATTTACATATAAATTAAATACAAAAGAATAGTACATCATTAAAGCGATACAAATTTTACACAGGTCTCTGTGTTTTTCCTGTTAACAACAAAACCATTAAGAGCAACTCCACTATAGGCTGTACATATCTGATTACTCATCTAACCCACTTTCTAAACTCAAAACACTGTGCTCGTTCTTCCTCGAGTAAGATTAAAGGCTTTTAAAATCCCATGTGTGGGTAAAGAAGCATATCGTTTCCATATGACCTGTCCAAAAAAATACTGCAGTTAAGTCTGGTCCTACTTTACTGGATATATTCAGTGTGAGGCAGCTTGAGTCGTTTGGTTTACGAGATTTACGTCTATGAGGTGTGTGTGAACGTGTGGTGTGTGTGTGTGTGTGTGTGTATAGATATTTATAAGCTACAGATTCGAATTTCCACTCGTTTCATCACCTCATTGCTGGAAGTCATCAGATGAGTATTCAGGTTTGCATGGCCTTACACCTTAATGAAGCTCAAAAAAAGCAGCAAGAATAAATTATCAAAATTAGTAGAAACAGAGCTAGATTACTTACACCTTTTATAAGAAGTGCTCAGTGAAAACCAAAACGTACAACTCACCACAATTAGCCGTGATCATTTACCTTTAAATAAAACAAACAAAAAAAAAACTTGCCAATAACTTAAAAAAAAAAAAAAAAGTATTTCCTTTAAGAGAACTTGATTACAGAAGCAGATGTTTAGTTAAGAGGCTTTTTTTTTCTGTGCCAGTGGATCTTGGTTTAACTCTAATAATGTGTTTTAATGAGATCTTATCAACAGTACAGAGTGAAGGGGGAAGGCTTCCTCTCCTGCGTGGTGACCTACTTCTACTAAATGGGGGTGAACAGATGATAGGTGTGTGTTTGTGAGGGCTGGTGAGCATGAGAGGAATGGCTGAGGTCTTTGTTTTGTCAGACGACAGTATAATAATAAAATCGGATATAAACTGTAAGACTAAGATTGATTCTAGTTTTAGAAACACTACGATGTATATACATTTACTGCATGAGGAGGATACAGTGCGGTGTTGGATGTAATCTGGGGTGGACCGCTTGCAATGGCGTGTGGCCTTTTGTCAAAGAACATTCTCCTTAAACATGTGTACATACACACACATACACACACATACACACACACACAAGCTCTTCACTGTCCCAGGGTTGATGATCCTGCTGAATCTTCAGTCGGTCTTGCAGCGTCCCGTTCTTGTGTGGAGGAATGACAAAAGAAGATGAGGAGGATGGAGGAAGAGTAAGATGAAGCCTCCAACCTCCATCCAGGAAACTAGTGATATCGCAGTATCACAGGGACTACGTGGAAATGAGAGAAAGAGAGGAAAAAGAAAAAAAAAAAATCATTATTTTGTTCACTGCGTTCAGCTAAGTATAATATTGATCTGAGAGACAAGACTGTATACGTACTAATTATAATAAGCAGCAATACGACTATCACTAACGCCACGATCATCTTCATCTGAGGGAGCAAGGAGGGGGAGGATTAGTGCTGTGTCATTTAACATGGAAAAGGAAAAACAGAAACTGGACTTCCAAAGAAATCTGGTAAATATATAGGTTTTATAAAACAGGCTCGGTTTTCACACAAGTGCCTGGGTCATAGTTATCCATCATCTTTAAATATATAATAAGGTAAAGGTTAATAATAAACACACAAGTTTCAGAAATCTTTAATAGATTGAAATTCTATTAGAATTATAAAATTGGAACATCTCTTAAATTCATTATTACTTCTACTTGTGGATTTGTGAATTAAATTTTCTACAACAGCCCCATGCACGGTCTGTCCGACTGACTGACTGACTGTCTGTCTGTCTGTCTTTTATTTAATGGAAGCTGGAAGTTACTAGACGACGAACCTTTATGTCCCTCCACCACATCCTCCGGTGCAGCTGTTTGGCCCGGCTGCTGAACGCAGATGCGTTGTCCGACAGACTCTCTGGAAATCACGTGAGCACGAAACAGACAATCAAAAACACTTTGGTCTAGACGTGTAATTCACTGAAGAACAGGACATGATTATGCAACATAAAAGCATTCAGTATTTATTTATAAAACTAGGACTCTGAAAGAACCAAAAAATATGCACTGTGATGATGTCCTGCCCATCCCACTACACCTGGATGAGCTGCAGAACATCAGGCAAATTTCAAAGACTAGAAAATTGTGGAAAGAAAAGTGTGTGTATGAGAGAGAGAGAGAGAGAGAGAGCGAGAACGTGGACCCTCACCCTACCCACCCCCACTTATGTAACAGCCCTACTGGGATCACGATTACCGGCCCAGTCTGTGTCCAGGAACTACATGTTGACGTTCTCTGAGCAGAGAATCTAGCTTGGCTTTGTTTCTTTGTCTGGAATTCTCAGTGAATCTCACTAACAAGCACCAGAATAACGATAGTAAATTAAAAGGCACGTTGTCGGGCGATATTTCGCACCGCTCTCCTTCTCGCTAATGGCATCATCGCTTGAGGTTCACAACCTTTATTCGGTTTGACGTTGGCTTTTTAACGAGCTCAGAAAACGAGAGTTCCAAAGACGGACACGCTGTGTGTCACTGTGCCTGCTGGGATGGCAAACAAGTACAGGTATAAACAACAAGATCAAAACAAGCAGCAACTTTCCCTTCGCTCAAGGCCAAGTACAATTATCTGAACGAGTCCACAGAGCGGTGCCGAGGCAAAGCAGCATTCCTGAGGAGCCTGTGACTGGCTGAAATACGTAGAACTAAATATTTATACTTCGTTGAAGCCTAGACCTGTTCGGAACACGTTTCTGTTTATTGACGGCTGACGCATTGGCGTATATGATGTAAGAAACTGCCATCTGGTTGCAAGCTCTTTGCATCTAAACAACATCGCATTATATTGTTACTATGTTGTTATAACCACTCATTGAATGCATTTTAAATGAAATTGAAGCCATACTTATTTGTCCAAAGCATTACTGTTTTATAGTTTATATACCTGTGGCCATCTATCGCTAACCGTATAAACCTCTTACAAACTTATAGCTGACTAAACCCCAGTAAGTTATTAGGCTCATGGTGACTTTTTTGCAGGTACGCTGCTTTATATTGTTTGATGAGCAAAGCATCTGGTCTTTGCCATGCTGTTGAGTAGCTTATAGAACCCTCTGGTCTAATGTTTCTCTACACATTGCTCTAGGTTCCTTTGAGACATGTCGAAAACCTTGCGATATTTCACAGCGATATCTGTTCTTGTGAACGTGATGCAATTAACAGTCATTATATTAGAGATCGCGTCATCGGTCCCGTTAATCGACACGTATACAACGTGAACGCTGTCCAAGAAAACAGCCTGCACTTGCTCCTCTACTCCTCCTGGATTATAAACACTGGCGACAACATGGAGAAAACATTTCATCTCAAAATCAAAGTCAAGATGTGAATATTCTCCTTAATAACAAATGACTAGAAGGAAGGATTTTGGGGGTAAAACTGCAGTACAGTGTCAATACAGTCCTTTCAAAGGAAAGTTTTTGTGTGAGTAAAGTTTATTTTTTTAATTTTTTTTTTTTTTTTTTTTTTTTTTTTTTTTTAAAAAAATAAAGTGTATGTAAACTTTTCTAGTGTCTACTTCTTAACTTAAACAGACAAGTGGCAGAATTTTCCTCAGACACCTGGTGTTTTTGTGCATTCCCAGCCCCTAGCTTTGTACCATGACTGGTTAGTCTGTGCTATCTGGTGTAAGACACCACATGGTGCTTTTAATTACTTTTAATTATTATGACCTGTATAATTATTTGTGAGTTGCCCTGTTTTTTCCCTTGAAAATTTTTCCCTTCATTATTTTCATCTGAAGTTTTTCAGTAGCATCACCAATACCAAAAATGATCCAGTACTTGTCTATTGTTTTCATTTCATAATGAACTAAAAGCTAAAAACTACAACTAACTAGCCCAAAGATTACTAATATGAGATTCTTGATAGTCAGTTGGATGAAATCAGCACACGTTTGGATCTTAAAATGCAGAGCTCCAAAGCAATATATGTAAAAGTTAGCAGGTCTACTCTGTTATTTACAACACGATCTCCAGAGACACTCGATCCTTTCCCAATGCTTTGCCTCAGACTTTCACAGAGACAAAAACATCCTTGACTGATCTACCTCATAAACGTTTACTGAACTGCAAACCAAGGGAGATAAAACTAAACACTAAAGCAGGAGATGTATTCAGTGTGAACCAGGAGTGACACATGGCTGTCTCAAATAACCTAGATCAGTGTTTCCTAAGCCAGAAATGTTTGCCCTTTCCCAGATCCCAGTATAATTATACTGCTATTCAGTGTTGTTTGGTCCAAGCATGTTGGTAGCTGGAACAGAGCCCGTGTGGACTATATTGAGAAACTCTTCCCTAGATACACATTTAAGAGCAGATTCAAATCACTTATTGTATTAAAATCCGCCAGCTATGACTAAGAAGACCACAAAATTCGTTTAATGGTTAAAAACAGATTTCGTTATGAGAAGTCGTTGTGTGGATCTGAGAGATTTTGGCTTAAAACATTCAAATACATATTGGTTTCTGAAAGTCAATACCGAGCCACAGATTTTCTTTGGTTGTAGAGGAAACGAGAGGAAAAAAAAACAAACAAACATTGGTAACCACTAGACTACTGATCCTACATTAGCCATGTCTGCCTTGTGCCATGTGCCCCAGACACTTTGGTGATTGATTTGTAAATCCCTTGTACTCGATTATGTTCACTTTGGTGACTGTTTGTACATCTCACCAGATTTATCCTGCAGGTCTTCTAAGCGCTCTCCACGTTCAATCACCTTGGAGATGTTCTCCTGCATCACATCGATGACCTCATCAACCTGAGACTGCACCCTGATGCACAAAAGACCAGAAAGAGAGTTTCACAGGATTTAGTAAGTGTTAGTACACTGAAATCATATCAGGAGAGGATGTGTTGACTTTATATAGAGATATATTGTACAACAGTGGTGCATGAGGCAGGCTATTTTGATCTATAATGTTTCTAGACAAGCTTGAGTTTAAAATGATAAAAGTACAGAACAAACCTGCAGTCATTGACATGTGCTGAGCCTATCACCTGCTACAAAAATGTGCTTCACCTCCTACCACCCACAGTTGTACTACTCGCTCCGATGGTCTGGGACACCAAAACACTGGTCAGGCCAAGGGTGGTGGCCAACACTGGAAACCTCACATTGGCTTACTTAAACAATTTGCAGCATGGCTGCATGGGCTGAACCACACCAGAAGCCTGAGCGTTAGTGGAACTTAACGACGTGGCACAAACTCAAAACAAAAGTTCATACCAATACCACATCCCTAAACGTCAACATCTTGGGCTAGGACAAAAACCAAAATATGTGTGTATGCATTCCATGTAATGTTTTGAATTACACACTTCCAAATGCAATTGTTCTGGTCTGGTATTATTCTGTATTCTGGTCCTGGTAGCCCAAATAGTGATAAAACCTTCCTATTTTCTGGCCATTAGTGTGAATGCAGGCTGGGCAGGTCTGTGAAAAGTATGTCTCCATCACTGGAAAAGCGTGTGTTTTCAGAGATCCGTTTATGGGAAGTTATGTAAGGTCACCAGGACTGAAATTCAAGCCATGTGCAGGAGAAAGTATTGTGTGTGTGTGTTGCCTCTGATGATAACTTACTGTCTAATTTTGTCATTCTGGGGGGCAAATCTGGGTCCAGTTGGTCCTCTTCTGTCAGGAAAAAAGAACCGTGGTCTTATTTTGAATCATTTCAACATGCAATGTTAAAATCTGTCACATTTAAATGCAAACGTGTGTGTGTGTGTGTGTGTGTGAGACTCACAAAAAGAAGTCTTCCTCCTCATCAGAGTCTTCCTCCAGCAAGTTTCTCTGTTAAAGGGGAAGGTCAGATCAGTGCAATATATGTAAATAACATTTAACTCCACTTTATTTGTATATCACTTTGAATGGTGTCACTGCTGTCACTAAGCAGCTCAAACAGAAATATATCAATTCAGGAGATACAATTTTAGTTCATACATTGATCAATTTATCCCTAATAATCAAGCCAGTGGTGATGGCGATGAGGAAAAGTCTCTCTGAGACGATACAAGGAGGAAATCTTGAGCGGAACCAGCCACAAAAAGAAAGAAAAGCCTTTATTTTGTACAGGTAGAGATGTGGATGAGGAATATCTGCTTCACATTAGAATTTTACTGTGTTACTGTGACCAAATGCATACTTTAGCTGATTACAGATAACCGAGAGCTGTTCGAGAAGGTGGGAGAGGTTTAACAGACTTACATAACACTGTAACTGCACCCAGACTCCATGTGCAGGTCTGGAGTGTTTTGTCTGCTGTTTCCCCAGTGGCACGGCTCTTATGCAGTCATATAAATACAAACCTGTCTCTTTTTTAGAAACGGGGTAAGAATCAACAGTGCTTGTGTAACGACCACCTGAGGGAGGTTATTAGATAAATATCAGTTCAGGCGATCCGACTTTGCAGATGTTTGAACGGGAATATTTATGAGGAAAACTTGAGAAGTCTTTTCTTTGGAAGTACTAAAGCTCGTTATTGTCAGCCGACATTTTGCAGCTGGTTGTCTGACAGACCCGAATACGGTGATGACAGCAACGAGAACAGCGTTGTATCGAGGATTTCTGCGCAAGCTAGAGAGTCCAGAGTAGACAGATATTCTCTAAAAAGTGTGAATGAAGTTAGCAAGATGTTTACTCCTGTGTAAACCCAAAGCCCATGATGTATCCATGTTATTTTATAGCTGGGATTTTTAACCTCCTAATGTTAGAAATCTCTTCTGCCATCTCTTTCCTCATTGAACTCCTTTTATGTGTTTGCGCCTCATGCAGAGACATGCAGGTAGACTGATGGTTATATGGTTTTGTTTAATGTCATGTGGACAGTAATTTAGAGATATAACATTCTAAAAGGGAAAAAGGAAAGGAGAATTGAGTTGTTTAATGCAAGGACAAATACATGAGAATGAGCCACAGACATGGACTGGTAGTCATTACCGGTGATCTGTTGGGAGGAAAAAAGTGTGTGTAGAAAAATGGAAACACATAAAATGCATTAATGTTCTGAATGTCAGTAGAAGGCAGTGATGAGATGCTTTAGCAATATACAGACATTTTGTTTACTGAGTGGACAACTATGCATCTAGTGACATTAGAGGTTTAATGATTTAACCTTCATCCCTAGTGGTTCACTATTTGTTTCTAACTCTCCCAACCCCTCTCTCTCTCTCTCTCTCTCTCTCTCTCTCTTTTTGCTCACGCCTTAACTGACTCGACTCACGTGAAGAATGTTCCTTGGTGCCTTTTATCTAACTTAAAATAAATGTACAATAATGTACGTACAAACACTATATGGTCAAAGGTTTGTGGAGACCTGACGTCCACATGACGTGGATCTTCCCCAAACTGTAGGCACAAAGATGGAAGCACTGTATTGTCTGGAACATCTCTGTATACTGTAGAACGACAATGTACCTGTGCACAAAGCACAGACTCAATGAAGACATGGTGTGTTAAGGTTCAAGAGAAGAACTTGAGTGTCCTGCACAGAGCCCGGACTCTGACTCAATCCCACTGAACACCTTTGGGATGAACTGGAACACCAACTGAACCCCAGACCTCTTCACTCTTACAACATCAGTGTCTGATCTCACTAATGCTCTTGTAGCTGAATGATCACTAATCCCCACAGACACACACTCCATGGAATGGAATCTAATGGAAAACCTTCACAGAAAAGAAGAGTGGAGCTTGTAATAACAGCAAAATGAGAATAAATCAGTTTCTTCTGTAGCCATTTTGCATAACTACGATTCACTACAGAATCTTCCGCTCTCACCAAATCCAGTCTTAAAACCATGGTCTATGGTGTCCAGGATTGAAGCCTGATTTAGACTCAAATATTCCCACAATGCCTTGCAATGTGATATGGCTTACCCTTTCACTGCGCACAGAGCCGGTGACCTCGTCATCGTTCAGGTGCCGCTTAAATTTGGGAGGCATGCTGGCGTCAATCTGCTCCTCCCTCTCTGGCTCCCTCTTGCAGGACCACAGGGGAAAAAGAAAAAAAAAAATCATCCATCCATTATAGCCTACACCTTCAGAAATTATTTAACAAACACAAGAAATTGCACAACTTTACATTCCCCTATAGTGTGGGATATATCTCTATTATAACCTAGGACTGAATAAAAGCTGTCAGAGATAACATGTTAAAAGAAGCAGATTTAGAGAGATTTAGATGTACCAGGAAGAAAGTTGTAATTGAGATGGCCCGGAAAAATATTATTTAGAAAAGCTGTGGTTGTTCGCGACAAATCTGTTCTATGTAAAGCAGTTAGCGTCATACAGATGCTAAGATGATAATTATACAAATGATAATTATAATATTTTTTGTAATAACATATCCTAATCATTTTCCCTTTTCAGAAATAACATGCTTGAAAGAAAGTTAAATTATCTGCTAAAAGAACAATTTCAAGTTTGAAATTAATTTATCAAACAAAAACAAAAAAAAAATCCTGTAAATTAAAAAAAAAAAAAAAACGGCTATTTTTTTTCTTATATTTCAAAACATTTTGGAAATAAAGATCATTCGAAAATTCCATGGCAACATTCAAAAGCGTTTCTCCTACAAATACACGGCAGGTACACAAAGCTTTACTTCTCACCAGAGACTTCCATGGAAAAACTTAAAATAAATGATTGTGTCAGCTCCTATAGTTGGGTCCTATTGTTGACCAACACTGCAGATATATAGAGATATAGTGTGAACACGGGACACGAATCATCTGGAATCCTTGACTTGGATAACTGTGGATACATCAATACTAAAGAGGTTTGGAAACTGGGATTGATGCATTCCTACCTGAAGAAGATTCTTCGTCTGCTTTTACTAATCCGTGTCAACGAACACTTTTAATGCAAGTGTATGAATGGAAAACGGACAATATCAAGATCCACTGGTCCGTTTTCCCTCCAACATCTAAAAGCTTCTACTAAATTACAGAATACAGACACTGTTTTCATTCTTGAATATCTCTTGAGGCAAAGAGACAAGCTGATAAAGGTAATCTGTCAAACATCATTGTGCAGTAACTCATCCCCAGTAAAACAACCCCCTAAAAAAACATCCCTCTGGCACTCCCACCCCTTCACCCAAATACAGGATGGAGGTCTGGTACCATTGAATCCACTGTCCTCTCTTTGAAATTGCTTTCTGCTTGTTGTGTTGGAAAAAGTGGATGGAAAACAGATTGTCTTCTGGCCCACGTTCACGGCGAACAATCCAGAAATCAGGAGAAGAGAGGGGGGTTGCAAAACTGGGGATGCAAAGTCAAAAGCAGGGAAATAAATAAAAAGAGAGAGAGAGAGAGAGAGAGAGAGAGAGAGAGAGAGAGAGAGAGAGAGAGAGAGAAGCACTTGTGTAAAAAGGAAGGAGAAAGACGCAGGAAGAAACACACCAAGAATATTGACATATATTTAATATTCATACTCCAATGAATAGATCCCTCAAGTAAAGAATATGTTAAAACCTTGATGCAGCTCTAAAGACTATGGTTATGATCCAGGATATGACCGAACTGGTTTATTCTGAAGGTGTCCAGAAAAACATGGTTGAAGACCAAATAAAGAGATGATGAAGATGATGATGAGGATGATGCTTTACCACAGAGGGTAGATATAAAAGGTCATTTTATGTTCATCCACTGACACTAAAAACAGTGTAACAGAGCTTTCACCAGCTGTATCACCTTTTTTTTTTTAAAAAAAAAAAACAAAAACAAAAAACACTACTACCTTTTAATTTAATATAGAATCAGTACAGTGAAGCTAACTAGTCAGTAGCTAACACAGCTTAGCCGAATTAGCCGACTTATCTTGTCTAAATTCGGACAATACCACCTTTTTATGATTTATAAAAAGGTTTCAAAACAAATATTAGCAACAGCCAAACTAATGCTGAATTCGTGCTAAATCCAGGTCGAGCTAAATGGCACCGTTAGCTAGTTAGCTAAACACCGGCTGTGTCTCAATCCGCACACTAGTGCACTACATAGTGTGTAAGAACAGCACTGACTCTGATGTAGCATACTGTACTATTTAGCACGCTAGTGTAGTAAACAGCTCGGTATTAAAGCCTTACCCTGGCTTTCAGGTGCTACAATGTACATGTTTAGCTATTGATACAGCGTCTAATTTACAGTATGCAGGCAGAAGTAAATAAAACAGGCACAAAATAAAATACTAAGCAGATGATAGAAAAAAATAATAAATAAATAAAAAAGCCAAGCCGCTAATACAGCTATGTCTGTGCATCTCAGTACCACATACACAGGCCTCTGTGAGTAAACACCATCAGACCCGTGATATCCGCATCTACCTTTAGTTTGTTGTCCTTGTGGGTCGAGTGTTCAGTTTACAACACGGTTACAGGTCAGCAAACCTGTAAAGGAGCTGATGTTGTGTTGTAAGCTGTAACGAGCTGCTGCTTGACCGGGAAACAACGCAGTGATTCCCTTCTCATATGACCAGGAAGTGAACGACGACACACACACACGCACGCGCGCGCGCGCACACACACAGCTGGATCAGCTGCACGTTATAAACATGACCTTAAAGTCGTAGGCAGGTCCTTATACAACCGGATATGGGATGCTTTAATATTATCAGACACGATTATAGTCTGTGTGCTCCACATTTGTATCCTCAGTTGAATTATTAAGAAACTTAATCTCATTCTTGAATGATATTAGGTTGGTACACACCACAACAGGTGACAGGTGAGACTGGGATGTGTCACCTCTAGCATTCGGACAATCAGCACCGGCGCTCCACAGGGATGTGTACTCTCCCCACTGCTATTCTCCCTCTACACTAATGACTGCACTTCAAATGACCAAACTGTTAAACTCCTGAAATTTGCAGATGATACTATGCTCATCTGTCTCACCCAAGATAGCGAGGAGTCTGCATATGGTTGTGCAGTCAGAACAGCCTAGAGCTAAACACCATCAAAACTGTGGCAATGAAAGTGTACTTTAGGAAAGACCCCTCAATACTACTCCCCCTCAGAATATCCAACAGCCCAGTGTCATCTGTAGAGTCCTTCAAGTTTCTGGGCACTACCATTTCCCAAGACCCGAAATGGGAGTGCAACATAAACTCATTAAAAAGGCCCAGCAGAGGATGTACTTTCTACGTCAATTAAAAAAATCACTACTGACCCTTCACACTTTGGACACCTCTTTCAGCTCCTCCCTTCTGGCAGGCGCTACAGAACTTTGCTTACTAAAACTGCCAGACACAGGAACAGTTTCTTTCCCCTAGCAATCACCCTGATTGACAACTCACCATAATTATATTCCCTGCTTCATATCTATAAGTACTGCATTATCAGAACTGTCAGTCATCACATCATCCGTATATATCACACACACTACTGCTGCTGCATATTGTACAAAAAGCATAATATTGCACAATAGTGTTATTTGCACTACCATTCACTCTTACACTTTATGTACATGTAACTGACCAGTCATATATTCTGTATTCATATACATATTCATATTCAATACTCGTACTGTCTGTATTGTATCACATCGTCTGTGTTGTCTTGTCTTGTCTGTATTGTCTTGTCTTGTCTGTATTGTCTTGTATAGTATAGTGTTAATTATGTCTGTACTTTTGAGGGTCACAAACAGCTGGAACCAAATTCCTTGTGTGTGTCAACACACTTGGCCAATAAACCTGATTCTGAACTAACCACTACTGACAGCTAGTCATGACTGATATGTGATGTAAAAAGAATAACCGTCACAACCTGACCGTCACACGAATTTGCTGGTCTCCACAAAACTGTGTCCACATTGTCTGAAGCACATGGTTGTATACTTTGTCTTCATTTCACAGGGACAATGGGGCAGAAACCTTGTTCCTTCATGACGATGTGAACAAAGCAAGCTCTATGAAGACATGGTGTGTTAATGTTGGAGTGGAAGAACTTGAGTGTCCTTCACAGAGCCCTGACTCTGACTCAACCCCACTGAACACCTTTGTGATATCTGATCTCACTAGTGTTCTTGGTCAAGTGATCACTTGAGAAAGAGCCACAGACACGGACTGATAGTCATTACAGATGACCTGATGTTAGGCAGAAGGTGTGTGTCATTTGTTTATCAATTTAATACAGAAAAACTTGAGTACAGATAAAATCCAGTAATGTCATCCCACACTATGACACAGTAGAAGACATTGATGAGGTGCTTTAACAATGCACAGACATTTGGTTTACTGAGTGGACATATGTATCTAGTGACATTGTAGGTTTACTCCATCATCTACTGGAAAACCTTCACAAAAGTGTGGAGCAGGGCTACATCTTAAATGGGATGTTCAACATGCACTGTATGGGTGTGATGGTCAGGTGTCCTCAAAATGTTTGGCCATAAGGTGTGTGTGTATGTATTTATATATATATCAATAGCTCAGACTATTAGGGTTGAATAATGGCTTAATAATGGCATAATGGGAATAACAGGGCACTAACTATTACCCAAATAAACTTTTTAATCAGATTGGACATCATGTGCTTCTTTTAGTTTATTCATTCATCACATAGCATCACCACCTGCTGAACCACCATCATCTTTCCCTCTATGTTTAGTTTCTCATCCAAAACAAAAAAAAAGCATGATCAGAGTACATATGATGCAAAATATAAGGCCAAATCATGATAAATTCTAGTGGGCATTTAGTTAAATGTCACAGACCAATAAATAAAGAAATAAGATGGTATATGTTTTCTCTCCAACCTTATATCAATATGCTTTGAATTTGAGAACCCCCTACTTTAGAGGATAATGACAAACAAAACAGCGAGCCTGAAATATTTTTCATATTCTATATGATGATTGCTTAAGCAGATGTGACTGAGTGTCTCTCCTGAGAAGATAAAGTACTCAGCTATGTGGAATGATGAGGTTCTGTGACCTTAAAAACAAGTTGGACAAAGCAGGGTGATTGTGCACTTCTACCAGTAAAATCCTCAAAGGATATTGGAGAAGGATATGTTTTAAATATGAGTTTATAGTAATATTTAGTATTGTATTATATATTATATAGTATTTTTAATCATTTGTATCACTGGCGTTCTCCCCGTGCCACGGGGGTTTCTTCCGGGTACTCCGGTTTCCTCCCCGGTCCAAAGACATGCATGGTAGGTTAATTGGCATCTCTGGAAAATTGTCCCTAGTGTGTGATTGCGTGAGTGAATGAGTGTGTGTGTGTGTGCCCTGTGATGGGTTGGCACTCCGTCCAGGGTGTATCCTGCCTTGATGCCCAATGACGCCTGAGATAGGCACAGGCTCCCCGTGACCCGAGGTAGTTCGGATAAGCGGTAGAAGATGAATGAATGAATGAATGAATGAATGAATGTATCACTGGCCTTATGTTTGGTACCAGTTACTCAGTGTTTTTTTTATACACACAGATTTGTGAGTATTAGTTTTTTCTTCATGCAAACACATACAGACTGTTAATGTTTTTTTTTGTTTGTTTCCTTTGCACATGCATGGTTGCTTGGCATATTTTGGAGCTCTGTGTGTCTGTGTGTGTGCCTGTGTATGTGTGTGTGTGTGTGTGTGTGTGTGTGTGTGTGTGAGAGAGAGAGAGAGAGAGAGAGAGAGAGAGAGAGAGAGAAATCTTTGGTTTTCCATTATAGGAACTTTTACAGAAATTCAGCCACATTTGAATCAACCCTGGGCCTTTCATTCATAGCCATTTTTTTAAACTCATTACTCATTATTGCTCATTTTGATTTCCAGGTAAAGGCATCAGAGCTCTAGTGTCTGGCTGCTATACACCAGTGCAAACCCACTCAATTCCATGCATCTCACATGTCTAATTGCGTTTTGTCAGTTCTGAGAATTCTATATATGTCAATGTTTCTTCCAGTATTGTTCATAACAGAAAATGTTCTTCAACTGTATTGATCAAAATGTAGATGATGAAGTGACTGACACCTTGAAGAGCCAGTCTTAAATCATGCCCCTTTGAAATTAGTCCACTGTACATGGTTTGTCCATTATTTGCTTCGACAGAGTGATTCAGTAAATATAATTTTCACGTGTGTTCCTAATAGTGATGAAAACATATGTGAAAAATGGTGATGAGTTGGATGGAATATCAACTGTAATTTAGGGCTGAAGCATTGCATATCCACCATTGCAACTCCTCTTAATACAAACCACCATTACTTTATTCACCATTTAAGGTACTTAACATCATGCAGACACATCTAATGTGTGTTGTGAAAGTGGATACTAACACAACTTAGGGTGTGTTATGAAAATTTCTATGTAGTATGCATATATACTGTATCTACAGTTAGATTACATTATACGGGTAGATTATATTAGCTATTATATTAGCTATTATCTGCGGTTAGCTTGGAATAAATGTTTTCCTCATGTGCAACATTTTTCTTTAATTGTACAATCAGTGTGACAAAGGTGACATAGTGCATTGTGTACTGTTTTATATGCTTGGTCATCATGTTTGTCTTAGTATATGTCTAGTTTAGTCCAACACTGATGCACAAGTGCTTTTAAGTTAAATGTGAACTGTTTGGTTCTAAACCTGAAACAAATACCAAAAGACCATTCATTCATTCATTCATCTTCTACCGCTTATCCGAACTACCTCGGGTCACGGGGAGCCTGTGCCTATCTCAGGCGTCATCGGGCATCAAGGCAGGATACACCCTGAATGGAGTGCCAACCCATTCCCAGGGCACACACACCAAAAGACCAATAAAACTGAAATGTTAATTGCGAATATGGATTTAAATACATATTTTGAAAGTAATGTAAATTACAGTAAAAGGTATTTATTATAAATAATAACTGACTCATAGCAGTACTAGCAGTGCAGATAAAGTTGCGTTTCTTTATAACAGGGAGGATTCAAATCTGTAGAGCGGTATTTCTGGCACAGATGTTTTCTATTAATTAAATATTAAAAAATACCAGATTGAATGTTTCTTGTCCGTTTCATCTGTTGAATCACCTATCCACTGAACCTGATTTAAACAGTCTGTGAGGACATTCCATCTTCCTTGGAACGCTGAGTGAAAAATTCTTCATGATTGCTATGGAACAAATTAGTCACACCATGAAATCAAGCTGGACAAACAAAACTGGTTGAGCACTGTTTTATTTGTAAAGTAAAACATGCTGCTTATTCATTGTCGTACGGGATCCATACATAGTGGGTTTGAGTCCCACCTCTATATGTTCTTCCCATGATGTTTGGGGTGTCTTCTGGGAGCTCCAGTTTCTTCCCACAGTCCAAAGGCATGCTTTGCAGGATGATTTGCATCTCTAAATTGTGTGTGTGTGAGCGTGTGGATGAATGGTTGGATGGATGGATGGATTTAATTTCCATGGAAGACAGTAAGCTATTAAAAAAACTGTACAGTATGTGCAAATTTGAAATAATCCTGTTCACTCAAAATTTCAAGTTTCCTTCCCAAGCTCTGCAATTGCAGAAATATCTGAGACAGTGGAATTAGATGAATGTCCCTGGCCCAATTTGTCAGCTATTATCACTTTTAATTGCTTCAAAGCTCATAGCCAAAGCAGCCAAACCATGAAAATATGTACATGTAAGCCATTATCTAACACAATGAACTAGACTAGCTAGCCATATCTTTTGATGTTTACCACAAGAAAGGCCTTCAGGGGCAAAGACCAGACAGACAGATGTTGACCAGCTGTTTAAGAGGATGGACCACTTTGCCTAACTGTAGAGCAGCACCTTTAAAGCAAATTGCCACTATAGCGAATACTAGATCATGAGGCAGGAAATGGTTGGATGTCCATAGAGAGAGGGCGTTTATTCTAGTGGAGCATCAAAGTGCCATAACTGCTTCAGGAACCTTGTTTCTAGTCAACAATGGAATTAACAGACTGAAGCAGCAATGCTTGTAATGTCCCCTAATACACTGTAACCGAACAGTGTTTTTTTTTAGTAACATTTGTTAGAATGTAGATAGTAAAATGTCACAATTTCATTTTAACAGTAGTTGAAGTGTGTTTCTTCACTAGTTTTCAAAGGCAATTTTAGATTACTTATTTTATTATCTGTGCCATGCTTGTGAACATTTCTGACTGTCAGATTAGTACATGGTTTATGCAAATGATAAAATACACTATGTGAAAAAAACAGACAAGAATTAGATGCACTCAGAACATGTCGCTGATGAACCATACCAAGTTTCGTAGCGACATGGTATTGCATTCGTAAAAAAAAACTGAACTTAACGTGAAAATTCAAAATGGCCGACACACAAAATGGCGTGAAAAATCCGAAAACCGTT
The DNA here is from genome assembly GCF_030014155.1 of Tachysurus vachellii. NCBI lineage: Eukaryota > Metazoa > Chordata > Actinopteri > Siluriformes > Bagridae > Tachysurus > Tachysurus vachellii. Next base: position 30,401,346 of record NC_083462.1, on the reverse strand, counting down.
TGGTATCGTTTGACTCAGCATGCCTCAAGCATGCCTCAGCATGCCTCCTTCATGATTTTAGACTCATGTTTGCAGTAGTTATAAGCGAAAATAGCTGTTTTTAAAATCTCTTGGCCACTAGGTGGCGCTGTCACGAAATGTTGCATGCACCCTCAGGTCATGACTATAATGACATATACCAAGTTTCGTGTCGTCACGCATGTTTTGTGAAGATATGGCCTCACGTCTGTTTTGGCATGCTCGCCACCATGTATGTTGCCACGGTATACGAGAACGCATTGGTCTATCAAAAGGCTTTTGATAACTTTTGGTCTGGGTGTCTCTAGATGCAACGTACCAAAGGACATGCAAATTGGACAAACGGTCTAGGAGGAGTTCGAAAAAGGAAGTTTTATGGAAAATTCACAATGGCTGACACACAAAATGGCCGTCCGAAAATCGTTTCAAACTTATGCGTGTTGACACAAAACTTGGTATATGTCATAAAGGTGATGACTTGAGGGTGCAACCAACGTTTCATCACATCGGTAGTGTTCTTATTATTATTATTATTCTTCCTCCTCTGCCATTGAAGTCAATGGCAGCCCATAGAACCGTACGTAGGAAAGTTATGTAATTTGGCACACGTAGAGGCCAGTCTTAGAAGTTACTATAGCAACTTTGGTGTGTCTAGCTCAAACCCTCTAGTGCCACCAACAGTCCATTGACAATTTGTAGTCTGCTTTGCATTGTTTACCATCATTAATGCTTAAAATATATTCAGCTGTCATTTCCTCTTGTATACACTCACCTTACATCTCACAGTATTGGGTGCTAATATCAGAATCAGAATCAGCCTCTCTCAAGGAGAGAGCTATGGTTCTCAGCTGGAAAAGGGTGGATTGTCCCCTTCAGGTCGGTGGAGAGCTCCTGCCTCAAGTGGAGGAGTTTAAGTATCTTGGGGTCTTGTTCACGAGTGAGGGAAGGATGGAGCAGGAGATTGACAGGCAGATCGGTATGTCCTCTGCAGTGATGCGATCGATATACCGGTCTGTGTTGGTGAAGAAAGAGCTGAGCTGCAAGGTGAAGCTCTCTATTTACCAGTCGATCTAAGTTCCTACCCTCACCTATGGTCATGAGCTTTGGGTCATGACCGAAAGGACAAGATCACGGATACAGGCGGCCGAAATGAGTTAGAGAACCTTAGAGATAGGGTGAGGAGCTCGGTCACTCGGGAGAAGCTCAGAGTACAGCCGTTGCTCCTCCACATCGAGAGGAGTCAGCTGAAGTGGCTCGGGCATCTGTTCCGGATGCCTCCTGGACGCCTCCCTGGGGAGGTGTTCCGGGCATGTCCAACCGGGAGGAGGCCCCGGGGAAGACCTAGGACACGCTGGAGGGACTATGTCTCTGGGCTGGCCTGGGAACGCCTTGGAATTCCCCCGTAAGAGCTGGAGGAAGTGTCTGGGGAGAGGGAAGTCTGGGCATCCCTGCTTAGACTGCTTCCCCCGCGACCTGGTCCCGGATAAGCGGCAGAAGAAGATGGAGAATCGGAATCAGATTTTCGTGTCAAAACACAAAAGTTTTGCGAAGATACGGCCTCATGTCCGTTTTGGCGTGCTCGCCACCATGTATGTTGCCACAGTTTACGAGAACGCGTGGGTCTATCAAAAAGCTTTTGATAACTTTTGGTCTGGGTGTCTCTAGATGCTACATACCAAAGGACATGCAAATCGGACAAACAGTCTAGGAGGAGTTCGAAAAAGTAGGTTTTACAGAAAATTCAAAATGGTGGAAAGATATTCATGACAGAAATGACGTCATATGGTGCATTCGAATCGGCATGAGCAAAGGATCCAAAATATGCAAGAATTTTGTCTCTAGGCCTTACGAGTCAGCAGCTATGAACATGAACATAATTGGATATTTGGACTGTTGGTGGCACTAGAGGGTTTGAGCTAGACACACCAAAGTTGCTATAGTAACTTCTAAGACTGGCCTCTACATGTGTGCCAAATTACATAACTTTCCTACGTACGGTTCTCTGGGTTGCCATTGACTTCAATGGCGGAAGAGGAAGATTAATAATAAGAAAACTAACGATAACAATAGGTGTCTACGCCCCTTCGGGGCTTGACCCATAATAAAAAGAAGAATAATCAGATTATACTTCTAGATTAAATGTGACCCATATAGCAGACTATGTAACCAAGATAAATAGCACCCGGGCGAGTGCTAAATCACATTGTGGATACTCTTATGTACTTTAAGGCTGTCTGGAAAGATTACTTTGGACAGCCAACCTGCAGACGTGTAACATATCATGCTTTTCCTTCAGGGCTAGGAATGTTGTTGTATTTAATTGAGGAATCTTGAGGGAAAGAACAGACTTTAGAAGCTCACGCTCATAAGCCCAGCAGGAAACGGGACAGAGATGTAACTTATGTTTTGATGTGGCTCTGATAGGGACAGTCAACAGGAGCTCTTAAATACCAGGAATGCATTAGCTGGGCATTCACCCTGTGCTTTGTCTAATGATTATTATTGTTTTTAATGTGCCAGTCCTTTAGATTTCATGCCAGGAATGTAAACTTCAGGAAGTTATTTTCACATTGTGTTCCATACAGAGATGTCAGAAATAACACTGGGATTCATTTACAGCTGGATACGAATGTTTTATGAATTCTTCCTTTGTGTGATTAGAAACTTGGTACGAGAAATTTGGTATTTATGTCCAATTTTAATTTAGCATTCAAAATCATATAAACAGTTTCATAACCTACTGACACTCCTGTGTAGGCATAAAAAAATATAAACAATGTAATCTGTCACTTAATCGACTTAAAATCATATAATGTGCATGGATTAGTGTACTTTTATATCTGGATTATACTGTATAGTTAAAATGCTTATTTTTATTTCATGATGATGATAAATTTTATGTTTACAGATTTTAGCAGCCACCCTTATCTCTATCAAAAACACATCTTCATGCTAGTACACCAGGGTAGGGACTCAGAACATCATTGAGAAACGTTTGTGAAAATGATTAATTTTATATAAATTATTGGAAAATAATCCTTTAATACAATACAATATACACAGAGGATTAGTTGCTGTGTTTACATATAGGTATAAACTATGAAATGCCTCAGCTGATTTATATACACTCCTAAACAAATCCATGGAAAAGACCATGGAAGATATTACAAGTTTTCACACTCGCACTGGTGAATCGTAACCAGGTTGTAAGAAAAAAGAAGAAACAAAAGCAAAAGACAAAAAACAGAGAGTAGGTAATTTATTAAAAAATGCATTTAAACTCAAACAGGCTGGACTGAGGCTGTTTATCTCTACTTGAAGCGCTGCGCTTTTTGCTAAAGGCAAAGCATGTAAGGCACAATCCGCTAGCCACAGTTTAGGGGGCTCTGTGGTGCCGGTAGTTCTGGCTTGGTGGGCATGGGCTTGTCAACAACAGGGTCCCAGTGGGGTGTCTCTCCTAAATCCTTCTCTCTTCCTGAGCCAAGGGGTGGTTGGTGGAGGGGTGGATAGTCCGCATTGCAGGGATTGTTGCATACTGATTGCCCCAACCGATCTTTGAGGGCTTTTAGCATATCTCTGGGGGTGGTGGGATGGCTGAGCCCAACTGCTTTGCACTCCTCAGAGCAGAGAACATGCAGAAATCGATCCATGACAAGCCTTTTCAACAATTCTCTGGCACTCAGGCATTCGGGGCTATAGCCAGCTTTGGGCCTTGCCAAGCAGAGCATCCATTTGAGCTCTAGGGTTGTGTTAGTGATGAGAATCATGGTGTTTTATCAGTTCTGACAGGTTTGGTCACTAATAAATAAATCACTGAAAATAATACAAATCATGATTCAAACTGCGACTGAATTACACTCGCGTACTCCAGTGACAAATACGAGCTAGTTCTAACTATGCAAATGCTCCTTAAAGTCAAATACAGCAAGCCAAGTCAATAAACACTGAATACAAGCTAATGACTGAATGTACTGTTCTAATAAATCAACACCTTCTCAGTTTTAGTTGCACTTTTCTTCTGACTCTGAGGCAGTGTTACAGATATACTGCATTAGATTTTGATCTTTTACCTTTAAATAATAATTGTGCTTTGCCATATGCAGTAGTAAAGCGCAAATTCTGGCTTGTGTGAATGGAGAAAAATAGGATATGGGCAAATTTTCAGTTTATTAGTTAAAGTAATGTTTCTAAATAATTTTTAGACGTTTCTTGCTAAATCATATCATTTATTATATTTATTGTTCAAAAATACACAGTAAGCCCAGTAATAGAAACTTCAAACAGTGCATTAGTGTACACAGATGTATAATCTCCTTTATAGCAGCATAAAATATTGTAGCTGTATTACAGCAGTGTTTTCTAAAACTGTAGCCAAGAAGAGCAAATGTATAAATCATTTGAACATGAAGCCAGGATCTGAGAGTCTCTCAACACTGAGAGCAATTTGTGTACCATCTTGTGTATAGTTTTATCATAGTTTTGCATTTAAGTTCATAAATCTTTATGGGATACACAATTTTATTTTTATACACTCACTGGCCACTTTATTAGGAACTCTTGTACGCTCACATGTTCATTCTCCAATCATCCGATCATTTGGCAGCGGTTCAATCCAAAAATGATGCAGATAAATGTCAAGAGCTTCATATTCACATACAATAACAGTGACTCACTCTGTAAAACTGTGGTGAGCAGAAAAGCATCTCAGAACACAACACTGTACAGGAACAGGGATCTGAAGCTAATGTGAAAACATGCTCACCAAAAGACCAGGTCATGTGTTTCTAATGATCAGCTATCCAGTTTGATTGAGTCTGTGCCCGTGATGAGCCTGAGGTTCTATTGTTGGCTGATGTGATCTCTTGCTGATTTCGCTCATCCTCCCCTTATGTTTTAAGGTGTTGTGTATTTTGAGATGCTTTTCTACTCACCATGGTTGTAAAGAGTGATTATTTGAGTTACAGTATCCTTCCTATCAGCTTGAAATATAAGTCCCCAGTCAGTTGTGTCTGAAAATCCCAGGAAAAATACTCAAACCAACATTCACGCTACGATTAAAGTCACAGATCAGATTTCTGATTTTCTGCTGCTGCTACAACATGATCTGCCCCATTTTTAGAGGTGTTCCTATTATAAATGCCAGTGCATGTATTTACCACTTTCTAAAGTAAGTGCAAATTTAGTGAACAGGAAGGAAAAGAAAAGAGTAAGCATGCATGTCAGAAACAGAAGTGATAAAACAGTTTCCAAACGATGGCCATAATGTGCAACACAAGCAGTAAACGCTCTGAGTGCAATAACAAACATGGCTGGAGTCACCTGAGCAAACAGCAGCTCAGTTACAAACCGGAGATTAATGGACTTTTCCGATTCTCCGAGTAAGGGGGCTCCTGCTTTATTTTGGGAAGGGACGCAGAGGAAGCAACAGTAATATATTAATGTATCTTCAGGTTAAATATGTTATCAATCATCGTAGCATGTTTTAACCCCGTTCCTTCCTGTTCAGTACCATAACACAAAAATACAAAGCATTAAATACAATTTTTACTTCAAGTCATAACTAGTCACCATTAGATTTGTTTGAGATTTACTTAATCACAAGGAATATAATAAAGAGAAATCTTCATTTACTTTATTTCCATGACTGAATTGTGTGCTGTTGTTTCCTTTAAATTCATTTATCTTAATAATAGAACAAAACATTAAAAACAAGTTGCTTATTATGTGAATTTCGAATTCATATATTTATATTTAAGGTTTTAAAATTCTCCCGCAACAATAAAACATGATTAAGTTAAGCTCTATTAAGTTGTTTGAACTTACTTCTCTTTACCTCCAATTGTCATGAGTTTTAGATATTGACCTCAAGTTTATAGCTTTGAAAAGCTCAATGAAAACTTATTCATTGAGAGACATTCTCTTGACTATTTGTGAAAGCTTGAGTTTTCTCGTGTTTTTAAGGCAGCAGGTGAACTTGTTTTTTGTAATCTAATTGAGTTGTTTAAGAAATTTCTTTTATCAGCCTATTGCTCTTTTTTCACTTTAGTCTCTCTACATTATCCACAATGCCAGGTGACTACCTACAGATAGCAGAGCTGGGAGGAATTTGTTCTCACTGTCAGACTGATGCAGCAGCGCTTTAGTCTCCAAATCACTTTTAGCATCATAAGTTTCTAAAGCCTCATCTTTCATGTTAATATCATATAGAAATAGATATCATATAGTTATATTTTCACGAACTTAAAAAGCAGCTTTTGCTCTCTCTGTTATTTCTATCTTTATTGTCTCATTAGTATGACACCGAGCATCATTGGAAAAATAATGAGAAATTAAGCTCTTGCCCTTTTTTGTGGAGCTAATTGCAAAACCTGACTGTTATATCTTATGTTTGAAATTGCTGAATATATTTATCTCAGTGAGACAGTATAACAGTTAGTTCTAGTTCTCTAATCTGATTCGGTTGAGCGGTGTCCCAAGCATGTTTATTATCTGATTTCATACAGCATTCAGTTTGCATGCTTGTGCCTTCACACCAAAACACGGGTGTGTCGATATTCAGTGCAACCAAGGATCAAGGTACTTTATTTGTCACATTCAAACGTGATGTAACGGAGTGAAATGAGCTGTGTTAGATTGGTTCATTGCAACTGTGCTAGCAACAACTACGTCCCACTTTAACATCAGCATAGCATTAACAACAGACTGGAAGCACTGGAAACATCACCGGTCCTTAAGAGTAACCCTTGTGTGGTGTTTCGTTCAAATGAACCCCTTTTATATTTTTACTAAAAGTGTTTTGCATTTGTTGTAAATCATCCACCAGTCAGACTTTGACTGCGATAATCTTGTGAGAGCTGTTACTACACTCACATACAGTACCAAAGGACCTGCTCTATTTCCGCAACAGAGTATAACAGTAAAGGAATTTGATAATGGCTCTAATAATTTTCAGATTTTCATCCAAGTCACCAGGATGTCAGAATAAAACCTTTCAAACTTTTTCCCCCAATAACAGCAGCGACAGACCCCAGCATTGGATTGGAAAATCTTTTTCCGAGCTCTAAAGATTGGCATGTATGAAATGACTCCTGTGATATTAATATATTTAATGGCTTTGTGAATGAATTTGCAGACTTTCATATTAAGAAGCACATATAAAAAGCACCAAATACCAAAGTAGTACAGAACACTGTTTTTATTTATAGTTAAAAGATATTATACGGACTGCATTATACAACCGTTCATGAGCCTCATGGTGATAGTTGCAGCACATCACTTTGGTCAAATACCCAATACTGATGGGACGATCTGACTCCAGATTGGTTGATCCTGCTTATGATTAGTCAGTGTGTTTGGTGCGTTTGTTCTCTGGGTCGTCGTTCAGTTTGGAGAAGTGTTCTGACATGGCTGCCAGGGCTCGGTACCGGTGAGAGATGCTGTTCTTCACGTCTTTAGGAAGCTCTGCGTAACTGCATAGATGAAGCAAATAAGAGGATTTTTACTTAGACAGCACAACAGCTCCAACATGTCAGGACTGATGATTAAAGCTTAAAAGGTAGGTGAAAAAGGTTGTTTGCTTTCAAAAGGTGTTTGAAACCCAATGTTGACACACAAATTCACCAAAACAAACACGCCCCTAACGCAAATGGGTCCCACCCCTGTATTGATAGCTCCACCCACACATACATACGTAACCCAGGCAACTAATGGAAAGAAATGTGTCTTTATCATAGCTGAAGGGAAGAACAATACGATTGCAGATAAACAAACAAGCAAAAATGACACACAAGCATAATCATGCAAAGGACGGCATATATTAGTTCTGTGAAACAAAGCAAAACCAACGTTACTCACCTATCGAGAAGGAAAAAAGCGCCTCGGGGTCTTAAGTAAAGTTGGCCACATATTCACAGATTGGAGTTTCCCTAAACGCTAAAACTAGCAAAAACGCGGTTGTAGCTGCCTCTCTACATTACTACGATATAAAAGAGGTGTTATTTGTGTAGTAACAGCGTTTAGCTCAGGAGTTATTGACTCGGGAAACTCCAATCTGTGAATGTGGCCAACTTCCCACTCCTTCAGTTCTCTCCAGCGCTGGAAAGCTGATCCTATATTAACACGGGTCCTACTTCTTGCCTTATCGTAAGCCTTTCTTCGCTTTCTTTCTTTGTTTTTATCCTCCATGTCAATGTTAAAACCGATTTCTGTTAATGTCACACATGCGCACTGAACACTCTCTCCACCGCATATTGACAAGACACGCCCCTTTCTGCTCATTGGCTACACGTTTGTTTTGTTTTTTGTTTATTATTCGGCCCGACTCCCACTGAAGCATTTCTCAAAAATCGGAGACCCCACCTTTAATGACACACAGCATGTGTGAGACCATCAGTCTTTTTAAAAGACTTTAGCTGTTCTGGTTACACACAAAAAAAAAATCTGCAGTTTTAAATTTTCTTGATCTTCAATGAGCCACAAACAGGATGTCTCATATAGTAGAGCATAGTATTCATGGTGATAAAGTTGTAACAAGGCTTTATTGACATTGCATTTGTATATAAATAATGATATCTCACTTTTTTCCCCTTCTATTAATTACACTATTTGTAATGATATGCTATTTTTGATGAAGGGGTTTTTCTTTGTTGTTGCTCCGCTGACTTGTGCTGCTGTGTCAACTTGATTTTCCCCTACAGGGGATTTATAAAAGAGTACAATTAAGACCATCTTGTCTCTATAATTCACAGACCTCCCTTTCTGTAAAAACTAACAGGAACTCCATTTTATTATTTAATTTCATCATTTTTTCTTTTCATTCCTTGTATTGTTTCCGTTTCAAGTCGTAATCAAGTAAGAAAGTTTTCTCCTCTTAAAATAAGATTTACAGAAGAGTTGGGTAACATCGCCTCCTTCTGGTGATGTCCACAAATTTCTACATGTTTCACTCACGTTTTATCATAGCCATCAGGCTGGAAACAAGGATCCCAACCAAAGTCTCGTGGGCCTCTGGGCTCCACGATCTTGCCCTGTATAACAGGAGAACACCTTTAATTTGGTTCATTCATCATTAACCATCATACACATTCTTCCATAAAAAAGCATTATCTAGACCCAAAACTTGTTCTTTGGTTTTCTTAGAAATACGAAACAGGCAGGTTTTCTTTTTCAGAAAAGGTAAACAATGTTCACCATTAACTAATCCATAACTGAGGAATTTTCAGGAATCACTTGAAGATAAATTCTACTTTATCCTTATAAGTTGTTATATAAGGGGAAAAGAAACAACACAATATAAAGGTTGTACATAACACAGTACTAAGTGTTACGTGTAAAATATTGCATGTAAAATTGTTATGTGATGTACAGGAACAGTATGATGCCTTTGATGAATGTAGAATATGCACTAACTTCAGTGATTCCTCTGAAGAGCTGAACAGGTTCTTCTTTGCCAGGAGAATAAGCAAATGTGCAAAGGGCCCAGGCTGATTTATCTTCAAACCCTGCTAAAAGCTTGTACAGTCCTGTCAACAGACAAATTAAATCACTGTACAGTCTTATAAACAGAAACATGTCTATATAAGTAACAAAAATAACACATGGACATTACCCTCTGGCTTCAGTTTATCCAAAAACCATTTTCTAAATGAAACACCATAAAAAATAGTTTGTTGTAAAAAGGTTGGTCTGATATCAATAAGTCTGCTGACGTACAAGTGAAACGTATGGCTCTGCTTACATGTATGGCCCTGGGAGTCCTCCTAATGCCTTGAAACACAGGCATGTGTCCTCCACAATCACTGGTCCATCTACCTTTACAAGAGAAGCACAAACATGAAAAGGACTTTTACAAGATTTTCAAAGTAGACAGAAGAAAGAAATACTGTGTAGTTAACAAACCTGTTTTGCTGCCTCTTTGCACTTCTGTACTGAGATCTCATCAGGTTCTCCTTGGTATTCAGGCACTGCCAATCAAGCCATATATTCACAACATACCCTACACATATAGACAAACTTTTGTGGACACCTGAGCATCACAGCTATATGTGGTTCTTTCCCAAACTGTTAGAAGCACACAATTGTTTTGTATGCATGTTTGTGCTGTGACATTACAATTTCCTTTCACTGAAACACAAGCTCGAACACGGTTTCCGCATGATGCCCCTGTGCACAAAGCGAGCTCCAGGCATGAAGACATGGAAGAACTTGTGTGTCCTGACATTTTCATTTCCAGCATTTCCAAAGTGACTTACATTATCTCATTTTTATGCATTATTTCATTTTCATTCCTTATCCAGTGCAACTTACATTATCTCATTTTTATGCAACTGAGCAATTGAGGGTTAAGGGCCTTGCTCAGGGGCCCAACAGTGGCAGCTTGTTGGACATGGGATCGAACTTACAACCTTCCGATTGGCAGCCCAACACCTTAACCACCAGGCTACCACATGCCCATGTGAACTGGATTGGGATGAACACCGACTGAACCCCAGACCTCCTCCTCACTCTTACAACATCAGTATCTGATCTCACTAATGCTCTTGTAGCTGAATGATCACTGATCCCCACAGACACACTCCAACATCTAGTGGAAACCCTTCACAGAAGAGTAGAGTGCATTATAACAGCAAAGAGGGAATACATCTGGAATAGGATGTTCAGCAAGCACATTCTGGCCACGTTCACACTGCAGGTAAAAGTGGCCCAAATCTGATTTTTTTGGGGTCAAGTGTCCAGGTCAGACTTCTTCAGGTGCAGTGTGAACACTCAAATCTAGCCCAGATCTGAATTTTTCAAATCAGATTCAGACCACTTCCATACTTCCACTTCCAACGGCGTGCTGCGTGTGACGTCATTGTTATTGTTCGTTTGCGCATGCGGGTCAGTTTGAAACAGCAAACAGTTCACACTGCTATCTGATATAGGCCACATTTTAAAAGGTAATGTGAACAGCCAAACCAAAAAATCAGATCTGAGCAAAATATCCGAATTGAGCATTAAGACTTGCAGTGTGAACGTGGCCATAGTGACCAGGTGTCCACTTTGTTCAGGCCATATGATGTATTACATCTCAGTCACAGATGTAAACTTGGGTGCATGCAAGAGTCCATACTTACAATCAATCTTCTTGGAAATTAGTTTGTAGGGGAATTTATCACCGAGGATCTGAACAACCTGATTTTTTTTTTTTTTTAAAAAAGGAAAAAAGCAGAAAAATATAAGTTTCTTCACCTGAACAGATCACATTGTGGACTTATAGAGCAGGCAACAACTCAAATACTATGAATTCATTATATATATATATATATATATATATATATATATATATATATATATATATATATATATATATACACGTATATATATATATATATATAATGAATATAATGAATATATATATATATATATATATATATATATACGCGTATAAATGGCTTCACATTTTCTCCCGAATGCATATTGATATTTCTAAGCCCACCTCTTCTAATTTTTTCGCATTCCCTGTTACAAACACCACGGATCTCCCAGCCGGTACAGCCATGTTTAATAAACCACATGGCCGCCTCAGTGACACCTGATTATTCAATAGAATCGCGGTATCTAAACTGTCCACCAATCAGTGAACTACCTATAAGTCCCGCCTTCCCACAACGTCCAATCAGTGCCTAGTTACATCTCGCGTCCGTCAAGGAAATGTGTCCGGATTGAAGCTCCAAAACATGTGGGAAAGGATTTCAACTTGTGTTAATAATAAATCAGTATAGGAATAAGTAAGGGATAAAAGTTCAGGTAACAACATAACCAGGGGGCGAAGAGACAAATTTTTGTATCACGTTTGCATCGTTTCTAACGTTGTGCTACAAGTTGGAGTAGTTTCTGTGCTGCAGGTTGAGGTTGAGGTTAAAAAAGACATGAGTCTGTTACCCAGGACAGCTGAAGAGTTCAGTTCTGCAGATTATTGGGAAAGATTTTTCCACAAACGAGGAGAGAAAGCTTTTGAGTGGTATGGAGACTACAACACTCTGTGTGGCGTGCTGCACAAATATATTAAACCACGTGAGAAGGTAATAACAGCTTTATGACCCCTCACTTCCACTCTAAACTCAGTGAGCATCTGATTAAATGCTCGAATGTATTCAAATCTATAGGAACTGATCATAAAAACAAACACACTCCAAGTCAGAGTTCCCGTGAAGGGAAATAGTTACTCTACAGCATACATATACATTTAGTACACAATATATGTGTGTATATGTATATGTATGTATGTGTAATATGTATATAAAAATATCACAACTAATGGCATCAGTTAGTTTTTTTTTTTTTTAGTCAAATGAGTGTGTTGAAAGGGTGTTAGGCAAGAACTTAATGTAAACTAGAGTCTGAATTATATTAAACATATTATATTTTCTTTATCAGGTTTTAGTGGTGGGCTGTGGAAACTCTGAGCTAAGTGAACGGCTTTACGACGTCGGCTACCGCCACTTAACCAACATTGATATTAGTGAGACAGTCATTGCTCACATGAACCAGCGAAATGTGCAGCGCCGTCCAGATCTCACCTTCCATCGGGTAGATGCCACTCAGACAGGTTATGAGAGCAGCAGCTTTCAGGCTTGTCTGGATAAGGGAACTCTAGATGCAATGGCCTCAGAGGAGGAAGGTGTCATAGCACGTAAAATGCTAGCTGAGGTGGGACGGGTTCTGGCTGTGGGCGGCCGCTACGTCTGTGTGACTCTTGCCCAGGAGCATGTGATAAAACTAGCAGTGGAACATTTTGTCGAAGCTGGCTTTGCCATACGGATCCACAGCCTGAGTCAGCAGAACCTGGACTCGGATTCCTCCTCGTTTGCTCTTCCTGTTTTCGTTCTCATTTGTACCAAGTTCCGCCAGCCATCTCCATTCAAAGTGCTTGAGATGTGCCAGGGGGAGGATGGCACCCTGTGTAGACTGGGGTCGGTTCCTGAGCTATTAGCTGCTGTAAAGGAACGGCAGGCGTATGCATTGATGCTCCAGAAGCTGAGAGGTGCCACAGACACTGCTAGCACACCCTCCCTAACACTGTGCCATGCAGCCACGGGCCTTCCCCGATACACACTCACGGTGCAGGACAGTCCAACTTCTGCCAAAGTACCCTGTGCCAACCACTTTGCTATCTTTATTGGTAAGAGCCATTTCTCAAAAGAGCAACTGTGCTTGTATTTCATAACTGTCATGCTAATCATCGTGTTTGGTTTGTGAAGTTCCTCAGGGTCGAGAAGCCGATTGGTTGTACGGTTCTGCAGAGGGTCGCACTCAGCTGTCTGCCAGTGCAAACTTCCGCCGGTTGATCGTTGTTGCAATGCATCGAGACCAGGAATATAAAGACATGCAAGCTGTCCAGTCCGAGCTCTCTCCCATGGTGATAGAACTAGCTCCTCCTGGAATGCCAGCCAACCATCAGGTAAAAAAAAAAAGGATGTTAATTTTTTTAGAACACTCATTTAGAAAATTAGTTCTTGGTTATATTTATTTTCCCGACTCTTGTCTTTCACGCATCTGGTTTAGGTGCCGTTCTTGACTGTAGGAGGTGACCTGGGCTGGAGGGAGGTGGTAGGCCGAGGCGTCAGTGGCCTTACGGGTGAGTATTCAATCGAAGACGTCCGAGGAGAGGACGGTCACGTCTACCGTAGGTTAATCTTTATGAACAACACTCAGCTGGTGCAGTCTGAAAGCCGCCTGCGAGCCAATGCTACAAGTGAGTGAATTATTCGCAGTGTTAGATTAAATTAAATTTGGTATTTTGCGAAGATATTTGCAATGCTAACTGTCTTCATTTTTGTGTCATTATACTGCTTTTCCAGCTGGTCCTGCTGGTTCTGCTCAGAAAAAGAAGAACAAAAAGAAAACAAAACCCCCTGCTGCCTCTGAATCTCCATCTTCAGCCAAGAAAAATCACACTATAGATCGAGGATTTCTCTGTTGTTCTCATCATGAGGTGATGATAGCAGGCTTAGCTGTGTTGGGAAAGGAGGCCATCAGTAATAAAGGTATGCTGTGCACAATGTGGACTAGCAGAGAAGTGGTACAGGGTAATCACGCTTTGGCCTTAAGTTCAATAGAAGCAGTATTACTTAAACTAAGACAACACTGTAAAGCCTGTACTGTTTCAAGGAATTTAATGGAAATTTATCGTAAAGGGTTAAATGTGTTGTCTGAGGACAGTGTCTCATCTTGCACCAGCTGTACATGTCAAATGACAGTAAAAGCTTGAAGTGACATGCTATTAAATAGGCAGAGGAGTAAATACAGGTGCAATAAATACTAAATCTTTACTAGTAAGTGACTGGGAGTGATATTGTCTCAGTGCGAGGTGAAGGAATGCTGGCTGTTAAATCCTCTGATGGCTTGAAGATAAAAAATGTTCTTCAGTCTGTTTGTCTGTGATTGGATATATTGGAAGTGTCTGCCACATGACAGTGAGCATCGTGAGTGTCGTCCTTAATGATACTGCAAGCCTTTCTCAAAGAACATGTTGGGTAAATGTCCTGTAAGAGCTTTGGTAAGGCAGCTGCTCTTCTTCCAGCTGCAAATAGTGATTCAGTCAGTCAGACTGCTCTCTCTGGTGCAGCGATAGAAGTTTGTCAGAGGAAATGCCAAATCTCTTAAGCCTCGGCAGGAAGAGACACTGAAGGGCTGTCTAATGTGTCTTGTGTAATCTGTTAAGTTATACATGGTGTTCCTGATTCCTTCTGCTCTTCTGTATAATGGAACATTTTAAAAACATGAACAAGTTTGCACTTAAGTCTCAGTAAGAGAAAAGCTGAAGTTTGAGCTCTGGGATTTTTTCCTCACCACAGTCACCTCCGGCTTGCATAAAGTTAAATTTTATATATTTAAAAATCGTTGTTACAAGTTATAAAAGCTATACAAAGAAAACCAGATTGAATAAATTGGTCTGTACAGTTTGTGTCATATTGCTTGATATTTTTCTGTCTGCTGTGTTACACAGATGGTCAGGTGTCAGTGTTGGTGGTGGGGCTGGGCGGTGGAGGGCTACCGCAGTTCATACGGGACTTTGTTCCTGGTGCACGGGTGGACGTCGCGGAACTCGACCCAGCCGTACTGGAGGTAGCAAAGACTTGGTTTGGTTTCCAGACTGATGATAGGCTGAAGGTCATACTGGGAGATGGTCTAGAACAGATTAGCATGCTGGAGGGCAAGGGTAAGGTTTTGTACTGTCTGTTGCTACTTACTGCTATTATACTTTCACCAACATGTTCAAGAATTTATCTGGAAAGTTTAAGGTAAACTAAATGCTTAAATAGCTACCATTCGCACTCATATCATGCTCACTGTCCACTTTAACAAGAACGCTCATACAACTGCATTTTTATTCACTTATCTAATCAGCCAATCATGTAGCAGCAGCACAGTGCGAAAAGTCATGCAGAAGTTACTGGTCAAGAGTTAATCACATTGTGGCTTGGATGTTAATACTAGATGAGTATTTCAGAAACTGCTACCTAGAGTTTACACTGAACAGTGCAAAAACATTGTGTGACATTAAGGATATAGTAACTCACATAAGCACTCTACAACCTTGGTGAACAGAAAACCATTTCAGAACGCACAACACATTGAACCGTGAGACGGACGAGCTACAACAGCAGAAAGAACACATTATGGTCCATTCCTGTCAGCCTCAGATTCCTGTTCTTGACTATCATGAGCTCAGACTCATCCAAACTGGACAGATGAAGATTAGAAATAATAAAAAAATCTCATGGTCTTTTTCCAGTCTTTGAGCCCACTTTGTGTGAGTCTCTGCCCCTGATAGCCTCAGATTCTTCTTTTGGTGACAACAGTGAAACCTGATGTGGTCGTTGGCTTCTGTAGCCCAGCTGTGTTCTGAGATGCTTTTCTGCTCACCACAGTTGTAGAGTGATTTTTTGAGTTACTATAAACCCTTCAGCTCAGACCAGCCTGCAGGCCCTCAGGATGTTTTTTGTTTTTCACACCATGCTTTGTGACCTATAGAAATCCTAGCAGTTTCAGAATACAAAAGGTATTAACAACCATGCCACATTTAAAGACACAGAGATCACAATTCTTCATTATTCTGATGTTTAATGACCTGCATGATTTCAGGCTGCTGTCACATGTTTGTCTCATGTCCGGTGTACAGGTGTTCCTATTAACTGCATATTTACTGGATGCTGATTTTATGTTGACGATTTAAGTTAAATAAGTTAAATATCCAATCTCATTATAACTAGAATCAGCTTCAGTTTTTTTACGTCTATTCTAAAACAAAAGATATTTATATGACAGGATCGATATAGATATGTTTTCAGTCATGTGAACGCTTGAGCCCCTAGGGACCGTCAGGCGGCTAACCCAGACTCTCCTCATTCTCACTCCTCATTCCATCCCTATTTATAGGCGGACATTCCTATGATGTCATCATTTTCGATGTTGACAGCAAGGACCGCTCCCTGGGCATGAGCTGCCCTCCACCGGCTTTTGTAGAAACCCCCCTATTGGAGAAAGTCCACAAGCTATTGACTCCTCGTGGTAGGCTTCACCTCGGATGTCTTTCTTTTTCGTTTTTTTTAAAACTTACGCTAATGTAGTTGACAAATACGTGATAAATGACTACTGTTGTGTTGCTGCACATGCACCACAGTGATTATGCTAAGCATATCTTTCTCTGTCTGTTTAATATCTCCCTCTCTCTCTCTCTCTTTCTCTCTCTCTCTCTCTCTCTCTCTCTCTCTCTCTCTCTCTCTCTTTCTCTCTCTTTCCCTGTCTTAGGAGTGTTTATGTTAAACTTGGTGTGTCGTGACTCAGCTCTGAGGCAGTCAGTGTTGGAGCGTTTGCAGGCCTTGTTCCCAAGTGTGCTTTCTCGCCCTATTGAGGGTGAAGTGAACGAGGTGCTGCTCTGCTCCCAGGGTGGAGTGGTACGAGACAAACCAAGCACCATCCTGCAAGAGCTACAGCAGGCTGCTAAAAACCTGCAGGTGGCGCTGCAGAACCACAGTCAGAATGCTCCCTTTAACCCTCAAATTGACATTACTGCCATGCTGAAAGGCCTTCGAGTAGCTTGAACAGTATCAGGATGTGTCAGAATGTGGCACACTATAAATTATTTTTTTAAAATGTAAATCGGCTTGCTTTAAAACCAAAAGCAGATGATTATTGGTTGAAGAATCTGTGCTGTTTACAACAACTTCAAGTCTTGTTTTGTGTCTGTATTATTCCCCATTCTTATAAGTGCAGTGTGTAATGCTTAATTTGTCCTAAGACATAAAATAACAATCATTTAATCTGTAATCTTGTAAAACTTGCAAAATGTTGCAATCCAGTGTACCTAAGGTCATTTCAGACCCATTTGTCTGGCCCAGAAATAAGCTCTGCACCAATTAGAACAACATCTCAGCACCTAGTGGTGCAGGAATATTAAGGGGATGGTTATGAGTTTGAAACCTGGAAGCCATCTCTGCTTGGTCATTGAACCAAACCTTCATCTGCTCAGCTGTAATGTAGGTGTAACATGTTTTTGCACCATTCTGTGTAAACTTTAGAAACAGTTTTGTGAAAAATCCTGAAAGATAAGCAGTTTCTGAAATACTCAAACCAACCCATCTGGTACCGCCAACCATGCCATGGATAAAGTCACAGAGATTACACTATTTCTTCATTCAGTTGTTTTACGTGAACGTTAACAGAAACTCTTGACCTGTATCTGCATGATTTTATGATTTGTCCTGCTGCCATGTGATTGACTGATGAGATAACTACATAAATGAGGTGTACAGGTATTCCTGTCACCGGTGGATGGTGAATGTATATGTGTGTATAATGATATGTACTGGAAATGTGCTAATGTATACAATAATACACAAAACCAAAGTCCAGTCTTGTTATTTTAACTCCAGCACTCGAGATAGTTTAAGGTATCCTGCACATTGTCAACTTTGTTTCCTATATTTATGCTTTTTCTCTATCATTACTACAACATGTAAACCCTACAGCACCTAGCAATGAAACCGGTCTCCAATTCTGATTCTGATTCTAAAGGAAATGTAGGGAAAAAGTCCTGTGTACCAATTTATCTGTTCTAATACAGCTTTAAACGAGTCTTAGATACATATAATGTAAACTTTAAGCCGTGTTAAAGGTCTACTAAGTACAAAAAGAGGTCAGAAAGCGAGCATCTATGAAGTAGTACTGAATTAGCAGTTCTGTTTGTCTGTGGAAACAGTTTGATGGCGTCTGCGCATGCGCAAACGGACCGTTAACTGTCAGTGTTCCAGCTGAGAGAGAGAGAGAGAACAGAAGCCGGACCGAACCGAGTTCGGCTTTATTTGAGACTTTTACCGGTGTCAGACTTGTTTAAACAACTTCTTGTCAGTTCTGTGGTGTGGAGAATAAAGATTAAGAGTTGAAGGGCGGCTAACTTTCTGTGTGTATGCGTCCAGAACCGGATCCGAAGTCGAAACAGTGACTAGTGGTAAGCTAACGTCTTGTTAACGACCGTTATTATTCTTCATATTATCTTATTTTAACAAACCAAACGGACAAACAACTTTTCAGTGAGATATTTGGAAACGTAAAGACACCAGCAAGCCCATAAAAAAATGAAAACAAACCCAAATACAGCGAGGTTTCAGTTTAAATGTAAGCGCTGGGCTTTTATTCACTTCCCCCAGGTTTAAAGTCTATCATTTCTGGATGGTTTGCCGACAGTAAACACGGTTCAGGGTTGTCATGGGGAACCAGGGCATGCAGGAGCTCATTCCTCTGGTCAACAGACTACATGAGGCGTTCAGTGTCCTGGGGACGAGCTGCAATCTGGAGCTTCCTCAGATCGCCGTGGTGGGAGGACAGAGTTCGGGCAAGTCCTCCGTCCTCGAGAACTTCGTAGGCAGGTAGGAGATGACATGCTTTTTATTGGACCCGAATGTGTTGAGGAACATCTCTGATTGTGCAGAGGGACCAACACTCATCTGTAGTCTGCAGACGCTCCTTCATCTCCTTCTCCTGCCAAGTGCAATGAGCAGGAGCCAAGAACATGTTCATGGTTCATGCAAAGTGATCGAGACATCTCGTCGTTCTTACCCAAAATAACAGATAGTTATGGCGCAAAAGACAAAAAAGCAAAAAGATTGAAATCTGGTATAGATTTTTTTGAGATGGGAAACAGCGAGTAAAGGTTGGTCTGCTGGGGTTTCAAGACATTTTCATATATTGGTTGATCTGGGTTTTTTTTTTTTTTTTTTTATTTAAATTTTTTTTTTTTTTATAGGTTTCAAGTTTAAAGACGCGTTTCATCTGAGGGTCTACAGACCGTCTTTTTCACTCAAACACTGAGCTCATGAAAAACCTGTCAGGCTTTACTAATGAAATCCTGAAATCATTTTAGAGCCGCACTTGTGATTTGTTTAGTCATCCATTAAACAAATGCAATACATACATTTATAATGGCTGTGTAATTATCATTTATAGTTGTTTCACATAATATAATATTACAACTACTACTACTACTAATAATAAGTAGAATAGAATAAATCATCCATTATATACGCTATACATCCAAAAGTATGTCCTGTACAGAGCTCGGAATCTTACTCAACCTCACCGAACACAATTGCTAAGAATTGTAACAGCCTAATATAAAAGTGCAGATTATTATTATTATTATTATTATTATTATTATTATTATTTTTTTATTAACAGTAGAGAAAGAATACATCTGGAATCTGATCTTCAAACAAGCTCATAAGGGTACGATGGTTAGGTGTCTACAAACTTTTGGCAATATCGTGTAAATACAGTAAATTATCTCTCTCTATTCTTCTCGAAATCTTTGGTTTTGTACGACAGCCCAGAAACAAGCCAGCAGGCAGACTGTCTATAACAAATTGCCCTTAGGTGTGTTTCTGGGATAGACTCTGGGTCTGAAGCAGCCCTGACCAGAATAAAGCATTTGCTTAAAAGAATTTTGCTGAATTATTATTATTATATTTTTATATTATATATATATATATATATATATATATATATATATATATATATATATATATATATATATATATATACATACATATATATATATATCTATCTATATATAGCTTATCTGTATGTTAGTATATCATTGCTTCTATTTTGCTTTGCTTTGAGGAGGAGTACAGCTGCTCTACGGAAGATGCTCTCTTGCCAAGAGCGCTTCCTTGCCGATGTTTTGGGTCTGTCCACAGGAAACCGGGATTGTTAGTATAAACCAACCCATTGTTTGTCCTGCTCGGTTTTAAAGAGTGGTGAAGTGAGGTGAAGGTTAGCTGTTTCAGATGACTGTTTGTGACACAGCAGAAGCTGAGGTCTTATCTTTGACTTGAGTAGCTCTAGAGCTAGAGCTCTATAAATGTGTGTCAGATCAGTTATACTAATCACCTGTAACCAGCTCTAAAGGAGCTGTGTGAGAGAAATACTTTATTATGTGACCCACATACAGTAAGAAATAAGGCCAACGAAAGCCTTCTGTTATGGCAGTGAAATGTGTTTTTCTCTCTGGAGCAGTAACTGAATAATAAGGCAGGCCATTGGTTACACTGTTGTCCCAGATGTCTATAGCATTATTACTTTTAGATCAATGACACTAAAACACTGTTACCTGGATTGCTTTTTCCATGCTCTCACTTTCTGTTTAGATGTTCTCCAATCTTCCAAAAACTTGTAAGGAAACGAACTGTATGTGCAAATGAGTGTAAGAATGAGCGTATGGTGTACTATAATGGACAGTGATCCCATCCTCAAGCCCAGGTTAAACATCGTGACCAGGATAAAGCAGTTACTGAAGATGAAAAAAACAAATTATTTTATTTTTTTTTTCATAATAATGATTATATGCATTAAAGTAGCCTGCTTTTTCCCTGCATGCTTTTTTTTTACCTGCATTATTCACACTGTTACATGATGGCCTGTTTAGAGTCATATTATTTAAAAGATCTCAATGCAGCCAAAGCGATGGAAAATATCATTGTGCATCAGCACCACAAGCCATCTGTCCTTCCCTACTGTTCACAGAGGCCTGTGGATATGAGAGGGTCAAGTAGATGCCGAAGGAGATGAGGAGAGAGGAATGAATTGCTTATGAGAGAGAAAGACAGACAGAGAGACAGACAGGAAGACAAACAGACAGAGAGTGAGTGAGAGCGTGTGTGAGAGAGAGAGATTGAGCTTAAATTGGGTCTTTATTTTAATTTGAAAGCAGTTAACCTTTACATATGCTATCACATTCAGCGTTCAGCAAAATGCTAAACAAGCAGCACTGACTTGCCCTTATTTAGCATGAACATGAGATTTTAGAGCACAAACACTCTATAGTGCAGGGTATGGAGGGTAGGAGCAGGAGAAGAGTCAGACAGAAGGAAACAGAGAGGTACATTGGTCTGAATGCATGCGTTGTCATGGACTGACAGTCGAGGTCGGGGCAAGTGTAGAGTACAAACAGAGTTTGAGCTAATAATACGACGCATTGTGGAGGAAGAATGTGGATGTGCCAGAGTCGATTCCTGACTAAACGGTAACGTAATCCAAGACATCATGTTTTTCAGTGACCGAGTGATCCCACACAAAGTCTTTTTGATCCCTGATATATCCGTGAGCCAGCTAAGTTTATACCTGCATGCTGACATCTCTGTCTCTTTATCTCTCTGGTGCGTTTAACTAGGTCTACTCCACAGGGAGGTTCCTCTCTATTTAGGATTGTGTTTCTGATTTAGCTTCACACACCCGGATTCCTGCATCGTCAACTGAATGTCAAAGCCAGAAATCTACCTTAGTGCATGACATATGATTATGCACTAAATAACAAACTAAGTGTGTCTGTCTTTGTCAAGAAGTCTGTTGTGTGTTTGCTTCAGATGGAGCAATGGAACAAAATACATTCATGCCAAGGGTGTTTTTTTGGTGTTCTTGGTCTAAAGCTCAGAACTAGTTTGCATGTTTTATTATTTTTTTTATTTGAATAGCAAGAAGCCATACTGTTTCATTTAATACCCAAATCAGTCTATACAAACTATAGACATGATACAATTGGAAAGCTTAGACATCAAGCTACGCATGCAGTATGACCTGGAATCTATTAAAACAAGCTTTTTGTTGCATGATGTTTTGAAAGTCTAGCCTGCATTAATTAGACTAAAACGAAATGGCATGATGTGTCAGCACACCCACAGGAAACATGTCTGAAACCTTTAAGATATTTTTATTCTTTATGCAATACCAGTATTTGCAAAGCCAAGACAGCGATGAGGACGAACAAATGATGTATCAAGTAGCTACAGTATTATGAAGCCACATCATTAAGGCAAAATCCTCATTTGTGAAATATACGAAATATGTTTCTTTATATGTGCCCTATAGGGTTCTCATATGTGCAAGGGAACATGACAAAATGCCCTTTAGGGTAATCATGAAGCGATGCAAAATATGCAAGAAAGATGCGAGAGGAAGTGCCTTCTAGGAGCATTACTGCATGTAGGAGTATCTTTAGAATTTTTCTCAGGCAGTATGTGTCTGCCCCTACAGTTATGTGTGATCAGAGAGTACAGCTGATGAGGTCGGAGAGCTGGAAAGACTAAAGGATTGAAGTGCCGCTACATTAGTTACTTTAGGTAGAGACGAATTCCCACTGACGCCATGATCAACAGGTAACCAAGCAGCATTGTGGGTAATGTAGGCAGCTGTTAGCTGAAATGAAAGTAGACAAGAAGTAAATAATGTCTAAATAAATCTTGTGCATGGTTGATCGTGTTTTAATTATAAAAGGTTATATTGAAAAGGAGGAGTTTTGGGGTGGAGAGGTTCACTGCTGGAGTACCATTGTTGGACTTTACATGTATTGTGTCATTACTTAAAGCTGCTTTGAAACGAAATTACCTGACAAGTCAATTTTTGTGATCAATACCATCATTATTCATTATTACTCCATTATTCAACCTTGGACCTGTTCTACTTTTGTTCTTGTTATGGACTTTTTTCTCTTGATTTGTGTTTGTTTTACTCTTTTACATTGAAAGTAGTGCTAACATCATTTTTGACTAATTAGATAAACAAAATATAATATGCTAATGCCTGGTAAGGTCTTATATCTCTTTAATATTGTTCCTTGCTGCTCGGCTGTATATACAACACTTCACCGTGTACCACTACTATATACGCTGTGCTTTTTTTGGAGACAGGAGGGTAATAACTCTGTCTGGAATAGGGAGTAAGAGATATTGGGTTTACAGTTTCACCATGTCCATGACACATTGCCTGGTCTTGTCTAAAAATGCTGTCTTTTATGGCTGTCTTCCAGGTGTGAGGTTAAAATGAATCTGTCTTTTTCTTTTTTTTTTCTCCTCAAGGGATTTCTTACCAAGAGGTTCAGGGATTGTCACTCGAAGACCACTTGTGCTACAGCTAATCAGTTCCAGCTCAGGTAGATACACACAAACTCACGCAACACTGCTGCGTGACTGCACAAGCTTGATGTTCCACATTTTATCAGCTTTTTATGCATCTAATCAATAATGGAAAAGAAAAAGGTGTGGCTGCTGAAAGTTGGATTACATGCACGGTTTCTTTTAACCACTGGGGGTCGGTGTCTCCCCAGCTATTTCTATCAACTGTTCAATGGAAAAAAAGCCAGTTTTTTCTCACCTCTCCTTCCGCCAGCTCTCATAGAGTATGCTGAGTTCCTGCACTGTAAAGGGAAGAAGTTTACGAATTTTAATGAGGTTCAACGCGAGATTGAAGCAGAGACAGACAGAGTTACAGGAGCCAATAAGGGCATTTCCTCCATTCCCATTTACCTACGTGTTTACTCACCAAATGGTACAGTTATCTCTATCGCAACATCTCCTAAAACTTTACTTCCTTTGAGCATTATATACTTAAATCATATGAATGTGTCCTAATTTTCTTCTCACTCAGTGCTCAACTTGACTCTCATTGACTTGCCGGGCATCACTAAGGTTCCAGTAGGGGATCAGCCTCCAGACATCGAATACCAGATCAGAGATATGATCATGCAGTACATTTGCCGGGAAAACTGCCTCATCCTGGCCGTCACACCTGCAAACATGGACCTGGCAAACTCGGATGCCCTTAAACTGGCCAAAGATGTTGACCCACAGGGTGAGGGTTTCTTTTCATCCAAGATTCCTTTGTCTTTCTCTTTCTGTTTGTTTCCTTATGATCTTCAGTTCCTCGTCTCAGGTCAGAGGACCATTGGCGTCATCACCAAACTAGATTTGATGGACGAGGGGACGGATGCGAGAGACGTGCTGGAGAACAGGGTGCTACCTTTACGCAGAGGTACACTGTGCTTAAATCAGTCTGCATATAGGCTTAAGCTAAACCTTGACAAAGGTTAGTAGTGCTAGAATAATGTCAGTGAGGATTTCAGTTAACATTATGACAGTAGATGAACAGTTATTTCAGTTGAGTGGACATGTGTAGACATACAGAGTTGTGTAAAGTCTTTTAACTGTAAGCAAATCTGTATGAGGTCATGGTGATGATATGAGAAGTTTCCAAGTTCCCTTCCTGTAGTCCCACAGCCATAGGTTTTAGGTTACAGCCAGAGTTGGCCAATAGAACTAAACCGGTGCCAAGCAGTATAGGCTGTGCGCTCAACAGCAGCAAAAAGCAAGGCCAGGTGCTGGTCTCCATGCTTCATGCTTGCACATTAATGCATTAGACACACACACACACACACACACACATTCATACTTTCTTATTTTCCATGCAGATTACTGTAGAACTCTGTCTCTTAATATATTTCTGAACTTTATTTTTTGTGCCGTTCTTTTCTTATCGTTTATTTGCATATTTCCTTCTATAGGAAATCTCTGCTTATGTGTATATGTCTCTGTGTGTGTATGTGTGTATTTGGGATTGGTGTAGGCTACATTGGAGTGGTGAACCGCAGTCAGAAGGACATTGACGGGAAGAAAGACATAAGTGTGGCGATCGCTGCAGAGAGGATGTTTTTCCTGTCTCATCCGGCTTACAAACACATGGCCGACCATATGGGCACACCTTACCTGCAGAGGGTCCTCAACCAAGTGAGAGACAGTGAAAGAGACTGATGTATAGAAAAAGACTGAGACAGGGTGTAAACAACAGAGAAGTTAGTTAGACAGCAGCTTGTCAACGTTTCTTGTCCAAATGCACATCACTACAACAAGGGATCTCTATGATCTATGATCATTACCTAAGGTGGCTTTAACACCCGGCACGTTTGCCGCAGTCCGAACTCGAGTGCATTTATTCCGCAGCCTTGATGTGGATTTAAACTCACTCGAGTCTGTTGAACGGCGGTGGCATTTGTGTTCATCTTACATTACAAACGTTATTCATATTCATGGGAATCTGAACTCACACCACCTCCTCCTCCATATAATCCACATGGCAGCTCTCACATTACCAATGTTTCATGCAAATTGAAACTAAACTGCCAGTGTCAAAGCCCTTTACGTTCTATGTGGATATATAAACACATCATAGCAGTGAGTTATTTGGTATCTTTCTTGTATCCATAGCAACTGACCATTCACATCCGGGACACCCTTCCAGCGTTCCGTAACCAACTGGAGTCTCAGCTGTTCTCTCTGGATAAAGAGGCAGAGGAATACAGACACATGGGCCCTAATGACCAGTCACGAAAGACCAAAGCACTGATGCAGTGGGTCACTACATACAGCCCGAATATAGAATAAACAAACACATATTACAAACAAAATCTACGGACATTCACAAACCTGTGATCCCTGATTAACCATCATTTAATGAGTTTTAATGTAGTGAGTCAGAATTCTTACACGCAAGAACAAAGCATCTGTGTGCTAAACATGAATGTAGATAATCAAAGATTTGCTGGCATAGACATCCAGCCAGAAGAAAATTTTAGACATCAATCACTACAATATATAAAATCAAACAGCCCTTATATCCATTCCCTAAAAACTGAAAGAAAAAAAAAAATGAAGTGAACCATGTTTTTTTTTCACAAATCCAGTACTCTTAAGGATGTGTCTCAATCAGCTCCCTAGGTGGTGATTTAGTACGTGGTGTGCACGAGTTTGCACTGTTTTTTACACTTTGTGATTGTAAGAGAGAGAAGACGTTGACAGCCCTTAAAATGTTGAAACTTACTGAACTAGGAAACTGATAGAGACGCACCCTAGGACCCTCTCTCTGCATACAGATCTGTAATCTTTTTGTCTTTCCCTCCCTGTCATTTAGGCTAATCCATCACTTTGGGCTGGACTTTGAGAAGCTGATCGAAGGCTCTGGTGACCAAGTGGACACTGTTCAGCTTTCAGGGGGAGCCAAAATCAATCGCATCTTTCATGAGCGCTTTCCCTTCGAGCTCAGCAAGGTATGTACTGGCCATCATACATCTGTTTTACTGATAGTACTAACAGTCCAGGCTCATTCGTTTATCCTCCTTTCATCAGATGGAGATTAATGAGAAAGAGTTGCGACGAGAGATAGGCTATGCCATCAAGAATATTCATGGGATCAGGTCTGGCTTTCAAACACCACACTTTTCTTCCACTTTTAGTCTGATAGTCTATTATATTCTCAGCTCATTGGTACATATGTTGTGTGTGTTTTGGTCTATTTGTTTGTCTAGGACAGGCTTGTTCACTCCCGATCTGGCCTTTGAGGCCATTGTGAAGAAGGAGATAGTAAAGCTCATAGACCCGTGTATTAAATGTGTCGATATGGTCATTGATGAGCTTATAGTCACAGTGAGGCAATGCATCATCAAGGTATTATAAGTGTGTGTAATACTGCTGAAATGCAGTGCGCATAACAAATGTATACGCTGAATTGTGGATCTTTTCTCTTTGTTCTATAGTTAGGGATCTTTCCAAAGCTACAGGACGAAACAGAGAGAATAGTGACCACACACATTCGGGAACAAGAGAGACAAACCAAAGACCATGTGAGAAATCTATCATGCACTTGGCACTACAACTTCAAACTTTCATCATCCAGCCTGAATTCATGCCTTGTCTTCTGCGATCGTACCTTCTTTCATCTCCCAATAGATTTTCCTTTTAAACAAGATTCAGCTTGCTTACATCAACACCAATCATGAAGACTTTATCGGATTCGCCAAGTGAGTTCTCATATCCACGCACGAACACAAATACTGATTCATGCCAGATTAAGATGTATGATGACAAAGCACGCTACTCTCTTTCTACCTCGCTTTCCTCTGTTTCAAGTGCACAACAGAGAAATAATCAGCTTCCTCGAAAGCCTTCCACATGGAACCAGGTGAGTCAGTGTTATGTATTACGTACTTTACCGTCTAGTGTATGATTTTTAGAAGAGTAGTAGACGCGTCAGCCAGCATCAGTGCCTGGAAGCCCCGCCCCTCTTCCACTACGTAAGCAAAGTTGCGAGCGTT
This sequence comes from Tachysurus vachellii, assembly GCF_030014155.1. NCBI lineage: Eukaryota > Metazoa > Chordata > Actinopteri > Siluriformes > Bagridae > Tachysurus > Tachysurus vachellii. The sequence goes on along the minus strand of NC_083462.1, from coordinate 30,373,871 downwards.
GAGTGCATGAAGTGTCCAATATTTCACACTTTCCTTTTTGCTTGAATAAGTGCATCATCCAGGTACTTGAAGCCTACTTCTTGTTGTAATATTCAGCATGAACGCACAATTCATCCTGTTTTTAATGCACAATGCTGTAAACTTGTGCACAAGTATACAATTTGGGACTCACTTTCTAATATCTCTTATTGTCCCCAAATTTCAGATTTTGGTTTTAAAAAGTTTTTTTTTTACATTTTATTCAAATTTTATTTATTTATTTATTTATTTTTATCCCTCAGCTGTATTTTATTTTTGTCTTCTTGGAACATAGCGTTCCAGAAGGCTGTAAACAAGTCAGAGAAAGTTCAAATTGCAAATGCAGATGAATAATTTATTTCTTTGAAAGATGAAATGCAGCTTCTGTCGATGTTGTCACTTTTACATAAAATCCGCACAAGTTTAATGCACGATACTCAGCCTGTATACATCAGTGTTTGTATTGCTAGGGGCCTAGAGGGACAGGCTACTGAACACACATGTTCTCACAGTTTCAGTACACACTATTCTGGTCAGGGGGGGTGGGAACATTGGATGCAAGACAGGAGTACACACTCACATCCATTCACAACTAAGGGTAATTTATCTTAGACAGTCTAATTACTGGCATGGTTTTTGGAGAACACAGGGAGAACCTACAGGGAGCTCAGGATCAAACACGAAACACCACCATGCTGTAGCCATAAACAAACCAATTATTTTCAATTACAGCAATTACAAATATACAGTAATTTGCCGTGAGGAAAATGGTCATTCACTGGAATATTAACAGAAGAAAATAAAAGCCCAATTGGCTGGCTAAACTTTTTCTATTTGCCCTGTAATCTTTATTTGTGCCCTGCATGAGAGCAAAAACATGGCATGTCTGCAAACGTCGCAAAAATCCCAGTCCCAAGGAACATCTCTAGTGTTTACAAGTCATGACGCATTTGTGATACTGTACTTAATGTCCTCTTTCTGTGTTGTCTGTGGTTTGTGTTTCTTTCTTCAGTTTTCTGATCACAGACTTGCAATTATTCATCATTAACATCTACCATATTGAGTTCTTAAGTTTATATTGCTTGTAGTGCTGTATGCTAATATGGCTGTTTTGTTGAGCCTCTGCACCTACTACCACCTGTTTTTGTTTCTGTTCATTTGTCCCTTGCCTTCATTTCTAGTAGCATAAATGATAAAGTCGTTGTAATAAATCCATTTTCACCTTCTTATACACTCATGTGAAACTTATGCACATGGTAACTGCAGGCTCTTGTTTAATATTCCAACTACTCCTGTTAATTCCATCCTAAACGGCTCCATGCGCACTTCCTTCGTCCCTTCTCGTCCCTTCCACTTTATATTTTGCGCTCATGCACTACGCAGGCTGTTCTGCAGGGGGCCTGGTGAGTAACTCTCTCACACACACAGCATGAAGCCTTTGTGTTATCACGTTCATTAATTAACGCTCCACCAAAGGGCACTTCATCGGATTTAAAAAAAAGTTCTTTTGTGCAAGTGTACTATCTTTTCCTGTCTATATCTGGTTTTTAGATTGGAGATTTTACTTGATGAATGTGTGTTGTACTGTGCAAAGAAGAGGTTGTCCACTAGTCCTACTGTAACAGTTATTCTCTCTGCTAAAATTTTTAGGGTGCTGCACCTCCACGTCCCAGTCAAATTGTACGAGCCCTACTCGTCTGTAAGCTTTACTGTCTGCCGTCTATCAGCTATCAACCGTCTACCACTTTCTCATTCTGCTCTCACTAGCTTCTAACACACCCCAGGCACCTTGTGGATCTCTGGGATCGAGACTATTTCATGGAATGCCTTTTAATCCAAATGGCTCATTACGTTTGACTCATCGCTCCAACCCGAATCACTTTGAATCACTCCTGATCTGTTACATACACCAAAAATCCCCAGAAACCTAAAGCCTTTCCTGTTTATCTTCGAGCAATCTACCATCATTACTCATTCAACTTACTGCCTCTTCTGTTAATACACATTAAGAGCATGTGCATGCTTTTTTTTAACTGTAAGTTTTTGTATGTATTTGTGTTCCAAACCTATCTGAGTCAACTCCAGTAGAATCTCCAGGCCTGTAGATTTATAGTCTCTGATCTCAGTCCATCTGGTGTGTGTGTGTGTGTGTGTGTTTATAAACACTTTAATTTAATAAGACCACACAGTGTTTTCAGGTGAGTTTTTATTGATTACGTGCGACCCGATTCAAACGCTTTAAATTACTCATAGTGTATCGAGACCCCCTATTTGTTTGTGCATATTGTATTGGAATGTGTCCAGTGATATTGGTTTTTCATGGCATGGCCTTAATATGACCATTCCACCTTAAACTAATTTATTATAACAGAGATTTGTATATATTTACAAACCTAAGTGGTGTTTTTACTGTATCACTCTATTGATAAGGCTTCCTGTAGGGTTTTAAGGCTGGCATTGGATAAATAAATAAATCTTAGCTCTCTTATTTGTTGCATTTTTTGATAGGGAAACACTTTATTGAAGGGTTCTGCGTAGAACCACAAAAAACCTTTGTGTGTAAGAGTATACAGTATATTGTATGCTACTTAAATGGCTTTGGATTTAGACTTACATGTTTTCTGCTTACTTGCTGTAATTGAGAGAATCCCAAGGGCCATGTTTGTACATGGACAGGAAGTTTGGGTCCTCTTCACTGGTCTCTCTCTCTATCTATCTCTCCCTCTCATTCTCTTTCTCTCTCTCTCTCTCTCTCTCTCTCTCTCTCTCTTACTCTGACTCTGTGTGTGTGTCCACTTCATTCTCTATTTGCCAGCTGGGCTTTCTGCTTCCTTTTCTTTCATCACCTCCACCCCCTCATCCCTCCGTTCTCTCTCATTCCCTGCCTGCATCACTCTTATTTTAGTCACCATTTCCTTTATGTTCTTACACCAGTCCTTTCCTTTTCCTCTGCCGGTCAGTACGTATCCTGAAGCCACACTTTTACTGCTCCACATTTTACTGTCTCTTTTTCTTATTGTCGACCAATTTGCCTTCATAAATTATAGATCTTCTTTAAAACACGTAGAAACGTTTCAGTATGTATTTTAATATGCTTCTGTTCAAACACACATTCAATCACAAGACTCTTTATTTAATTATACCCAAATAACACTTCTCTTCCTCTTTTCTGGAGCACTCTTCCTTTTGGCATCTTTCTTTCCGCCTTGCCATGGATCACAACCTCTAACGTTTGCATCCTGACCTCTTTTTGCTTTGCAGGTGATCCAAAAAGGCTGGCTGACCATCAACAACATTAGTCTGATGAAGGGAGGAGCCAGAGAGTACTGGTTCCTGCTGACTGCAGAAAGCCTCTCCTGGTTTAAAGATGAGGAGGTGAGGTTTGACCTGCTTCTGTTTCATTTGAACATCAGATCAGATTATCAGGATCAGGTCATCGGTAATCTGTGATTTCTGTGAGCCATTATCATGCCGTGTGGCCTGCCAGGTGGGCTGCCATCTGTCTGCCTGTCTGTGCCTGCTGTACAGGTGCAGGAAGTTCTGCACAGCAAGTGTAGACAGGCAGACAGACAACGCTTTCAGACAATGCCACTTGGAAAAGACCTGAATGGGAAGGTACTGAAGGTTATGTAACACATGTCTGTTCTCTGTTCTGCTGGAATAAAATGAATGTCAGATCACAATACCGTAGGATACGAGACACATCATTAGTAACACTAGCACTTAGATTGCTCTGATTTGGCACAGAAAACCAGTTCAGTCTTAAAATCCGAATCATTATGCCACGGCATTCACCGATTTTTACACCTCTCTATAGGCTGCTCTGTCCTTTTTCTTCCTACCTTGCTCTCTTTAACTTCCTTTCCATTTTTGCTATCTGTGACCCTCTCCAACACTTTCTTACCCTCTCTCTCTCTCTCTCTCTCTCTCTTTCTTTCTCTCTCTCTGTTGGGAATAGAGGCATTTGGATCAGATCACCCTGACACAGCTGGATTCCTCCCAAGCCAAACACACACGCGCACACACACACACACACACACATTGGGCCAAATACAAATGATTGGATGAATAAACACAAAGAAACACAAACAGTTAGTGATATAAAGGCATATGCAACAGTTGTAGTTTAATCACAAACGCACACAACGGTCTGCACAGTCATTTCTGTGTGTGAAGACTTCCCCATGTGACCACACAGACGCCTGTGCAAGACTGAATTAATTAAAATATAGAAAAAACTAAAATATAGAAACAAAATTGGCACGTAATAATACAAGTCATTTATCTCTGACTGTTCTGCTCACGTTCGTGATAATGTTGTAGCAGCAAATACATTAGCGAGCGATAGATAGATAGATAGAGAGATAGATAGATAGATAGATATGAATAGATGTGTGTCTTTGTTGGCATAAGTTTGTAATGACCTACCTCACTAAAGTTCAGAAATCCACAATATAACATCCTCTGAAGATAGTAATACGTTTGAATTAATGAAGGATGAAAGAAAGAAAGAAAGAAAGAAAGACAGAAATGTATGCATTAGAAGTCTGCCGTATTTATGATCTTGTATCCGTGGAATGCCTTTCCAAATCTATAGTTTCTTTCCAAAACTCTCCTTTTTTTAATATATAACACTCTAACACAATTTTTAAAAATATTTTTATTGCCTTTACTTCCCTCTTTGGTTAAAATCTCTCTATTCTAAAGCTTAAAAAAATTACTTTTGGAACACACATAAAGCCATTCGTCAGCTTTAGTGCTGTCTCCTTGTCTGCGCCTTTTTTTTTTTTTTTTTTTAAGTTTGCGTTCACATCCTTTTTCTTTTCCGTTTTATTTTCTTGTGCTGTGAAAAAAAATTCTGCCATTCATCTTTATTTGACACTTGATTCGTCTTGTGTCTTAAATCTTTATCTCTTTCACTCTATGTGGCTGGTAGTCTCTCTGGGACCATACACATTCCTGGATGGAAAATTATAAGGCTTCGAGAGAGAG